>NC_056625.2:252478895-252778895 GCF_002870075.4 Lactuca sativa
CGAGTTTGGAATCATCACATAGATATGAAGTATTTAATATAAGTTGCATGCAATTTGTGCATATTTGTGTACTTAATATTTATGATAGATGAACAAAAATATACATGTTGTAATTGTTTTAAACTGTATATGTATTTTATATCTATAATTATGATGCGTATTACGAGTGGACTCCCGAAAATAATACTGTCAATAAGTGAGATAGCCCTGACAGCTAAGGACTTAGCATCTGTTAGATGAACCCTGGCAACTATGGACTTAGTGTATGTTGAATAAACCCTGGAAACAATGGACTTCGTGCCTATTCCTTAGGACAATCCTTAGGAATAAATAATGAGGAATAGATTATTCATAGGGAAGATACTCAAGAATAAAAAAGATAATGAGGATGGGTAATTGGATTAATTGTTTGATGTTTAAACATAATAACTATATTATTGTGGGTTGAAAACCCTATGTACTCACCAGGTTTCCCAACCTGACCCACTCAGTTTATTTGTATCACAGGTGTCGATATAAAGCTACATAATACTGAGAGATTAAGAAGATGTAGATCACTAGTGTAAATGAATGTAAGATTGTAAGATCTGTTTATGCTTATGTTTTTGTATTGACAATGACACCCAATATTTTAAAATTAATAAAATACATTTCTTCGGGAATGCTATGATAACGTATATATCATGTTTTTCTTGAAACAAATTCCACAACATTTTTTCTTTAAAAGGATACTCTGATTTCCAAAATAAAGCATAAACAAATCGGTCTTTTATGGTCGTGAAAATGAAGATGTCACAATGGAGGCTAAGGTTTACTCCAAGGAGGTTCTTTGAGCTGATGGGGGCTACAAATGACCTAAAACATGCAAGCAGTGCCTTTAAATAATTGGAAAACCCTGAAATCATGGGTTTGGGGTGCACCAGCATTCACACCATGAAACTCTATGTGTCGCCCCGTGATTGGTCTCTTTTAGCAAGGCTCGATCAACAAAAGCTCAAATCATTACCAGCCCAAAACCAACAATTTAAAACAAAACCTTATACTTTTAGCCCAAAATCTCATTCATTTAAGGCCCAAGCCTTATATTTTACCACACGAGACCTTCCCATGACTAAAAAATAAATATTTCTTATTGTTAGGGTGCAAAGTCACTCTTGGATGTAGTGTTTTAGGCTTACTCTCTTGTATGTGTAAATGGGTTGAGTCTTTCCTATAAATAGGAAGTGAGTGACTCCCATTATGGAAGAGAGTCCATTTGGAGTGTTAGACTAGAGAGAGAAACTTGTACAAACCCATTTGTATATTCTTTCTAGATCTAATATGAGGTTACAAAGAATTATTTACTCCTTGTGTTCTTGAATTTGCATGATGAATCACTAGATCTTTTCTAATTCCGCACATGCCATCATAATCAACACCACTACAATTGGTATCAGAGCGGGTGTTCTTGATTCTTATCAAGAATTGATCCTTAATGGCTATTTTGATTTGGTGATTCTTTTTGTTCATTGATCTTCGTGTTTAGAGAGTGTTTTTGTGTTCTAGAAGTCGAATTTTTCTTTGATTTGATCCATAATTCGACTTTCTCTCTCTAGAATACTTGTTTGTATCACTTTATCTCTCTAGAAAACCCATTCATAATCACTTTCTCTCTCTAGAAAATTTCAAGTTCTTGTAATCATGGAGAAATGGATGATACGAAGGAATGATTTTCAAAGTGAATGCTCATTTGATTATCTTCTTTATAGCTTAACTGTTGGATTGATGAGTGAATGTGATATTGTTGTAAATTGAGAAAAGAATGAAGTTGGAGAATTAATTAGTTGTCCAATTTTTCGAACCAAACATTTGTTTAATCATTTGATTACAACATATCAAAAGAGACGAAGAAATAGAAGAGATGGAGAAGTCATAAAAGGAATTTCTCGTGCCGAATGCAAATATGGAAGCAATAAACTTGAATATTATGCAGATTGTCGTGAAGCTCGGGATGGTATTCTTGATGATGATGATGTTCAAGAAAAAGGAGTTCAATGTGATGTTCTTGATGTTCAAGAAAAAGGAGTTCAAGTTGATTCTCAAGATGAAAAAGTTTTTTGCTCAATTGGAGCTCAAACCGATGATATTTTGTGTTCTTGTGATTCGTTTGAAGGAATGATTCCTTATCGGAAGTCAGTGATCCAAGAAAATCACAAATATCAAACTCCAAAAGATTTGATTCAAACTCAAAATGTTCATGTTGTTGAAAGTGGGTTTGTTCATGAAGTCAAGTCTTCAAGATGCAAAAAGATGAGAAAGAAAAAGAAGAAGAAGATGAATCGGAAGAATAAGCGGGTTTACTCACAAAAATTGTTATATGTTGTGAAGCCAAAATCCGTGAAGCAAATTTGGGTTCCAAAGCAACAATCTCCAAGTGTTGAATTGAATTTGAAGTCAAAACCCAAATGTGTTGATGGTTCTTTTGAAGATGTTCTTGGTTTGATGAAGAACACGAAGAACACGAAGAACGAGTTGTACATCTCGCATGGTGGGTGGTACAATGTTCGATTTGGAGATTTTCTAATTCCGACAAAAGAACCAAGATCTTCCAAATTTGATTCGTTCGTTGAAAATGGATCTCGATTCGTCAAAAAGGTATCACAAATTCTCAAATGGATTCCAAAACGTCCATGATTTTGATTTGTGCTTTGCGTTTTTCAATTTTGATCGATTTGCCTCATTGGATCTAATCTGTTTCAAACCCCTTTGTTTGATCCAATTATTTTTGTTTAGATCAAAACATAATTCAAACTCATTTGTTTCTATTTCGAAATTACTGTTCATTTGTTTTCTAAGCCCAATTTATATGATCTTTTACTGAGTCATGATCAGTTTAATTGAGCCCAAATGATATTGAATGTATTTGATCCAAATTCATTTACTGTTCATCCGATCGATTTTCAAGCCCAAATCTAAATCCAAAAGATTTAATCCATTACTGTTCCTATGTCTAATTCACAATTTCTTTGATTTGTTATTCTTTTGAAGCCGAATCAAATTTACATTCGTGTTAATTTTCTTCGAGCCCAACTTGAAAAGTCCATTACTGTTCATCGGGTTTCTTTTATTGATCCGACACATCGAGTAAGTTCTGTTTCAAACGATTGATTAAATCTTCATCGACAACTTCATCTGCTTTCTAATTCACATGTATCATTCATCAAGATTTGAGTTTAGTTCCAATTTACTTGTTTGATTCACGACTTCCTTCTAGAAATTTGGTTCAACATTTCATCAATCTTCATTGACTGATTTAGAATCAGAATTCTTGATCGATTCGATTTTGATGGTCAACGACAAAAGTAAAAATTTATTCATTAACTGAGGTTTATATCGATTTTGATTGTGGTTGAAAACGATTTTGGAATTGGGGCATAAGATCGATTTTGAAGTCGATTTTCGAAGGGTTGGTTAAGTGAAATCAGGAATCGATGGGTTTGTTGGAATCGATGATATTTTGGATATCGATTTTGGTTTCAATTAAAAAAAAAAACGAAGGGGTGTTTGTATGAGATTTGAACGACGGATGTTTGGATTTAGATGTGATCTGTGTTTGTGAATGATTCGAAGCGGTGTTTGATTTTGGGATTCCTGTATCAAAAAGCAAAGATTGAGTTTTGGATTATGATTTCGAAGGTATGTTGCTTGATGCATTTGGAATCGATGCTTGAAGATTTGTTTGGAATCGATGGCTTTGTTTATTGACGAAAAGGAGACAGTTTTCGTTAAAATGGATTACGATTTTTTGTGTTTTTGATACGAAGAACTGATGATTTTGGAAGAACTGTAAGAACGATTTTGAAGAATCCAATGGGTTTGTTGAAATCGGTGGTTTAAACGAAGATTTTGATGATTCGTTAAATCGATGACGATCTTGCTTTTAATCAAACAGATGACGTTTGAAGGAGAAGTTTTGGGAATAAGTCGATAAGTCGATGTTTGAAGGAGAAGTTTTGGGAAAATGATTTTGATCGTAAACATACGAAGGGTATTTGGAAAGTTGATTTTGATCGAAAACATACGAAGGGTATATAGCTGAATTTTCGAAGGGTATAAATGAATTGGGAAAAACGAAGAGTCTTTAATTTTCGAAGGGTTGGTGAATTTACAAAGGGTGTTTGTTTTGGGCTGAATATTAAAAAAATAATAATAAAAAAATAAAATAAAATAAAATAAAAATAACTCTTACGTATGTTTTAAGTCTTCGTGCTTCGAAAGAATGGAGCAAAACACAAAGTTTTAAAAATAGCCCCTGAACCTTCGATTTGTTGTCACTTCGAAAATAACACAAGTCTTCGAAAATGGGCATGCTTCGTACGTTTTGGAGCAAAAGAGCAGAATTTCGAAGATGGTCCCTGAAACTTCGAATTTTTGGCAGTTTTCACCCAAATTCGAAAAAGGACTATATTTTGCTGAAAATTGAAAATTGTGCATTTCTGGTCCCTGCAGTTTGTGCAAATTTATGCTTTCTACCCAGATTTGAAAAAGGGGGAGAGTTTTGCATATTTGGTTGTTTTGGGCGCAACGGGTCCCTGCAACTTTCAGAAAGTGACAATTTCTACCCGGATTTTGAAAAATCTTGCAACTTTCACTCAAAAAGTCAAAATTTTTCATAAATTGGAAATATTTTGTGGCTTTTTCGTGATTGTTTTTCCGTGCAAGATTTTTGGTGATTCATTTTTGGTACACATCAAGGGGGAGTATTGTGAAGATTATTCCTCGGGCGCTTCTCATCCTTAGTGGGTTTTATAATCATTTTTTGATTATAAAAAGGGGGAGAATGATGGGTATTCAAAGCTTCTCGGGTTTGTCGAATATTCATTTGCGGATTTGAAGACCGGTGTTACTTCGAGGGGGAGTTTGGTCTTGATCGCGCTAGCTCGTTGGAAATTAAAGCCGGACATCCAATTCTAACTTTGAGGGGGAGAATGTTAGGGTGCAAAGTCACTCTTGGATGTAGTGTTTTAGGCTTACTCTCTTGTATGTGTAAATGAGTTGAGTCTTTCCTATAATAGGAAGTGAGTGACTCCCATTATGAAAAAGAGTCCATTTGGAGTGTTAGACTAGAGAGAGAAACTTGTACAAACCCATTTGTATATTCTTTCTAGATCTAATATGAGCTTACAAAGAATTATTTACTCCTTGTGTTCTTCAATTTGTATGATGAATCACTAGATCTTTTCTAATTCCGCACATGTCATCATAATCAACACCACTACACTTATACCTTCATTAAATAAACCTTATGTCATAACTACATAGCTTTAACCGGAATATCTAGATGGTGCTGCTTCCTATGCTCTACTGCTTTGAATGCATCATATATCGTAACATAAACGTTCTTCTCGTAGGCTCGTTTTGATTTTGTGGAAATAGACCACTTGGTTGAAACTTGATTTTATATTTTTCCCTTTGACTTTAATTTTATCAAGCGAATTTGCTTGAGTATTTCTTATGGATTTTTTTGTTTAAGTGTTTGAAAATTGAGTCAGGTGCCGAGTTTGATAGTTGGTATCCGTTATAAGCTCGGATATGTCAGTTGCTTAATTCTTTAGGTTTTGTATTTAACTTAATGCATACGTTATAAGACTCTTTCTTTTACCCTAAATGGTAAGGTTTGTAAGGCCAAGTTTTTGTGGAGTCTAAGGTGCTGTTTGATTTTCTGAAGCAAAAATTCATCAAGTCTGCGGACCACCTCTACAACCCTCTGTAATAGAAGAGGTGGAACAAACGGCTGTAGACTGTAATAAAAAGCGTGTTTGTTTTTTTTAACACCTGCATACTGCTGCAGATATTATAGATTAAAATAAACTAATTTTAATAATCGAAAATAGATTTTTAATACGTAAAATTTAATAATGTATAACATTTCGGTAAAAATTAATGATATTTCAGTAAAAAAATAATGATATTTTAACAAAAAAATAATGATATTTTAATAAAAAATAATGATATTTCATCAAGAAATTATCATTATTGAATATAAAAAAACGAAAAAATAAATTCAATAAGAATAAACGAAAAAAAATATGAAATAAAATTTTAACAACATATAATCAAAATTTCAGCAATAAAAAAATAAAAAAAATAGGTTGGAAGAGGCAGTACAAGTGCTGCGCCAAACAGAGCACGCGTAGAGGTTTTTGACTCAGAAGACTTCTAAAAAACAAACAGTTGCGAGATGAAAAATGTTGTGCGTGTGCTGTGCCGCGCAACAATAAGAGGTTTGAAGATGTTTTTTTTCAAAAAAACAAACGACACCTAAGATTTGTCAAACTGAGTTTTTACTTAATATTTAGTTCGAAGACTGTTTTTTATTATGTGGTGCTTCGATATACAACCTATTTTGTGTTTTATATTTTGGTTTAACGGTTAATGGGGTCTCACACATTCTAGTTTTGGAATATTACTATATGTGCCATTATTGAGACTTATTGAGACTGCGTTTTCGGTCCTTATTATTTTTGATCTCTATTGAAGACATTCAGAAGTAAAGTATTTCATAATTTCATGTAGCGTTTTCTATTTATGATATAGAAAAAAAGAAAAACTAATTCGAATAAAATCTTTTTGTGTTTATTAGTAATGATGCAGACAAAAAACAATATAAAATATTTTTCAAAATTTTTCTTGAAAAACTCTTTGGAGATTTTTCAAAGTAAAAGAGCTTTTGTAAAATCACCAGTGTAGTTGATATTTGCTTTTTAATAATTTTGTTTTGTTTTTCACGTAATTTTTTGATATCTTTTGATTTTGATTTATCAAATAATTAATAAATAATCACAACATATTCAAATATGTATGCAGTTGTTGACAACCATATACATTTTTTTCGTGGATTTTGGTGTAATCGCTTTTTAATTAAAGAAATAAATAGAAAGATTATTAGAAAGAAATTTTGAATATTCCGTGTGTTTAAGTGAGAAATGTAAAACCCGTGGGGAGCAGGTAAAGTACATGCGTATAAATTACAAATACAGACATGAAATGATTGATCAAGCAGGGAAGTGTCATGTCACATGATGGCAGGGGGGTAAATGTAAAATTCTTTCCTCTGTGTTTCAACATATTTGTACAAACCCTCACAATCTTGCTTTCTTTTCTGGGAGACATGACCACTCACTGAATAATCCAACCCTTCTTTTGCAAACTTTTTAAATTACAATCATATGATAATTTTAGTTTCATATGAAACGATATTAACTCAATTTCTCGCTTAATAAAAATGAATAACAAGTTATATGAAAAGATATTAAATATCCTTATCTCCTAAAAAAAATGAATAAGTTTTGAAATATTAAGAAGACAAAATTGCAAAAATGTCTCTGTGGTATGCAAATTTTTGGGGTTTTAGTCCAAACAATAACTTTTTTGGTTCCGTAGTCCTTTTGGAGTGGTTTGTATGTGAAAATGGTCCCTCCGAAAATTGAAATGACTATAATACTCTCGAGGTATTTATTTTTCATTTTTCTTTCATTATTCTTAAAATTTAATATTTATTTATTTATTTTAACAATTAAAAAAATAAAAAAGGTCCTCTCTCTCTCTCTCTCTCTCTCTCTCTCTCCACCCACCACAAAACACACATACACACTTTCGATTCAGCTTCCAAGTCAAACCCATGGCGAAATCAACACACGCTTACAAAATTAACAATAGTTTAAGTGTGTGTATTTGTTTATGTGTAGAAGAAGGAGGACCAACCATCGATCCTAGAAGAAGATGATGGTGAGATACCAAGCAACAACTGAACATCGACTCTTCGAAACTTCAAAATCCAATTCATCGATTTTCCAGTTCGTTATCAAAACCTTCGAAAATCTAAAATCAAAATCCATAGAGTTCCATCCCAATTGACGAATTCGACTTCAAAATCAAATAATCAAAAAGCGAACCATCATCAAATAACAGTGCTTCGCTTTTCCAGTCTAATCTTCTTTCCCAGTCGATATTTGTTCATCTACAAACTATCGACTTCATTCGCTTTTCATCAAAATCAACAAATTCCAAATATTCGTTCTTTAACCCCAAAATTGATTCCATAACTCGGTCCAAATCACGATTCCAACATTCGACTGTAAAATCAACCCAATAACAAGACGTCGTTCTTTGATAATCGAATCATCCAATTTCCAGAATTCGCTTTTATCATTCAAATCACAAACTCAGTTAATAATCGACCCAGGCTCCCTAAACACGGTCGATTGACGAAACCAAATGAATCCAGTTATCGACTCTAACACCTTTCGAAACCAAAAATCAAATTTATTCATCTGTTCTTTATCAATCATCGACCATCAAACCATTGACTGACCCTAAAATTGAAAATCTGAACATTTTGTAAATCAAGTTGAAACTCATAGCAAAGCTAAATTCAACTGTCAACAAACGTTCATCAGCCACAATCGATTCTATCCTCAAGAAAATCGATTCCAAATTAATTTTCAAACCAATCCATTGAAATCAACAATTTCCGAGGAACTCAAGGACCATTCAAAATCGAGTAACCATCAAGACGATTTGAATCCAAGAACTGGTAACACAATCTATTTTCGACTCTCAAATCCAAAACAAATCAAAAACTGAAACGATTTCGAAGCTAAATGGTTTATTCAAAACCAAACATAGACACAAGTCATTTTGGTGACTGGAAGGAGAGATGGTGGTGAGAAGTTAGGGTTTGAAAAAGACGAGATGGGTATTGAAACCGGAGAGAGAGAGAGAGAGGTAGGACCTTTTTTATTTTTTAATTGTTAAAATAAATAAATAAATATTAAATTTTAAGAATAATGAAAGAAAAATGAAAAATAAATACCTCAAGGGTATTATAGTCATTTTAATTTTCGGAGTGACCATTTTCACATACAAACCACTCCAAAAGGACTACGAAACCAAAAAAGTTACTGTTTGGACTAAAACCCCAAAAAATTATATACCACAGGGACCATTTTTGCAATTTTGTCTATTAAGAAAGTTAATGATTTTAAAAGAAATCATTTTTTTATTCAATTTCTAAAGATGATATTTTTTCTTGAAATTTCAAAAATGTTAATCCGATTTCGGACGTGTTTTTGAAAATTCAAAGTTTTTTTTTTTCAAACTTCGAAATCCAAAATGCCAGAATCTAAAATGTCTGTCATAAATATGTTATTTTCGCAAAAACAAAATTTTGGTTATCTTTTTTCAAGTATAAATGATATTTACTTACTTTCTCATAAGTTTTTGATGTTATAAAAATGATTATTATATTAGAAATGAGTTATTTTTTATTAACTTTATTTAATATTAAAGTATTTTTTCTAACAAAAATTATATTTCTTACCTTTTAGAATGGAATTAAGGTTATGTTGAAAGGAGAATAATATTTTTGAAATCAATATGAAACCAAGATCCGTTGAAGGGTTGTGTGATCGGTTTTCAAGTATGATATTTTGACGATACGTTTGGGTTATATGAAATCAACATTATGAGAATAATCATTCAAGGAATAGTCTTGTATGAAGACAATGATATGAAACAATGAGCTAAAGTTTTTATAGAATTCGAATTCTTCAAATTGTCAAAGATAAAAGCAATGAACATTAAATGCTTATTTTATACACTTAATTAAGGATTACGGTTTCAAAGATAATTATAAGAAATATAATCCGAAATTAATATTTTACATAAAATGTTCTTTAATAAATAAATTTTTGGTTTGGGATTTTGCCTTGCATCCCGCATGGGTCACCCCCTTGACCGTAGATCTTACAAGGTGTGCTAACCCTCGAACCCCATTAGGGAGTGTAGGTCTCTTGACCCCTGCCATTTGGTCGAACTGCGATCAAACGTTTTTTATACAATCATGCGCTCTACGCGTCTTAACTTGTCTAAAATAAAGATTTGAACTGCATTGGTAATCTATAAACTCCATTAAACTAAAATGATCTGATGACTTTAAAATCATCAACAATCCTCCTTTATTTTAGTGTAACCAAGACTTTACACAAATAAGAATAAGAAATGACAAAATTTATGCATACATGAAAATATCAAAACGATTAAATGTTTATATTAGTACATTACACATTCCAAACACTTAAGAATATAATTATTCTAGAAGTGAACCATTTAACCCATTTGAGTACCTAAAAATAACATACATTCTTCCTTGTTCAGATTCAACTTGTTTGGAGTGGACGGGGGTTTTGATATAGAAAACCATAGAATCGTAGTCTAGGTCATGAGTTAGCCTTACATGTCTTAGGAAATAGGTAATAGTTTGTATCACTCTGTTTTTACATTTTGAGATAAAAAGATATCGACCATTGTTTACATAAATGAAAGTGCAAATATACTACATTTTAGCCAAAATGATCAACATGAAAGTTGTAGTTGACGCCAATATGAGCACGTGGATATAAAGATCATAGGAAACAAATTTTATTTGCGAAAATTATAATTGTTAAAATTTTGGCATATTTTATAAAACTCTTAGCAGGCCGAACCTCTAGAAACCACGGATGCATTTAATGCACTGACTCCACCAGTTCGACTGTAACGCTTGTTTCATGTATCATTTAATGCATTTAAGGTTTTAGACTGGAGCTCGACGAGTTGGGGAGCTCCAACTCGTCGTGTAAGGATCATAATGGACGTAGGATTAAGGGTCTACTTGACGAGTTTCCAACTCGTCCAGTAGATGCTGGAAAGAAAAACCCTAATTTTCAGGGCTTGTACCCTATTTAAAGGCCTTAATCCTCATTAGTAGCCTCCCTTATCGCCCCCATCGTCTAGAGAAACCCTAGTTTACCCACTTCCTCTCATTTTGTGTATGTGAGCTTGGAGAGTGACTTTTGGTGCTTTTTTGGAAAGGAACTAGAAGCTTGAAGTGGTTAGATTGAGTAGAAGGCAGTAGATCATGGATTTCCTTTAGTGTTACAGCTACATTGAGCTATAAAGTAGAAGCATTCGCCTTTTATTGCTTAGATCTTCTTCTATGAAAGTTTATGGGCATTATTAGCCTAGTTTGGGACTATTCTAGGATTTGAGCATGATATGAAGATTTTGCTTCAGATCTGGATATCTCAGGGCCTATGTGGACTTAAAGTTGCCAAATTTATCAAGCTTTGGCCCTCCTTCATGCTCTAAGACCCTTGATAAGCTTGTTTAAGTGTTTTTAGCCCTTTGATGCCTTGCATGGATGTAAAGTTAGCAACTTTACATGATATCTCAACCCTAGGGGACTGGATCTGTAGTTTGGGGTTTTTTTTTGGATAAAAGGGGAAACCCCTTGGCAAATTTTATTGAAAAGAAAAACATTACAAAAGGAGAGAGGGCAACCGCCCAAAAAACAAGCTATAAAAAACCTAACAAAAAACAAACTAAGCTAAACTAGACAATAAAATTTAAAAGAACAAAGGACCTAACTAACAAAGACCAACCTATCCACTTCCATGTCCAACTCCAAAGCAAGGAGTGAAACCACACGTAGCTTCCAAAATTATAAACAATGAAATCAAAAACAAAAGTCTTCCATCTCACATAATCTTCAAAATCTTCAATCTTCAAGTAGCTTTTAATCCTCCACCAAACCAAAAAACAAATAATGGCCTCATACTCAAACAAATAATCCAAGGTTTGAATAATGCCAATCTTACAAAACATCCAAGGAACTTCCAAAACAAGAGAATCATTGGCCAAATCAATCAAATCATCGATAACTTTCAAAGTTCTCCAAACCAGACTAAACCCAAGAATATCAATCAACTTTGATCTTTGAGCTTTACTCTTCATGCGATACTTTCCAATCTTCTCCAAAATACAATTTTTGAACTTCTTTCCAATCTTCACTTGAAAAACCCATAAGCTCCAAAAATTAAGCCCATTATCCATCACAAAATTCTTGAGACCATTCCTAAAAATATCTTTCAATTCTTCCAAAAGTTTTCCAATATCCTCTTTATCTAAAGAAAAAGTCTTCAACCTCCATGAAAGTAAGATGCTAAAACCGACATGTTCAAGCAAATCCCACCATATCCAAAAAACCTTCAATTTATCTCCAACTTCATTCTTGCTCAATCTATTCCAAATGGTTTTCAAAAAGTCTATCAAAAGATTAATCCAAAAGTTCTAAAATTGCCCTTGAGGAGTAAACCGCCTTCTTCCAAAAATAGAACTCAGAGAAGCAAATAAACCACAATCTTGAAGGTCAAAAAAATCCAATCCAACAACACTCTTCTTAAGAATCAACCCAAAAATAAGAAACCCGTCAATTCCTTTTTTAATGGGAATATTCCAAAAATACCCCTGAAGGTTAATTCCTAAATGATTAAGAATTGAACCTTCAAATTCCACATCAAAGGTAAAATTACCAATGATAATCGGGATGGACCGGTTGGCATTAAAAATTTGGTAAAACCAAAAGGAAGGAATGATCCAAAAGTGGTTGTTTTTATGTAAACAAGGGAAACAACCAACCCGAATGTGGTACAGTCTATAGTTTGGGGTTTTAGATTTGACTGAAAAGGGTTAAATATGTTAAGACTGGGAAAACTCGATGAGTTTGATCGGGTTTCCCCGTCTTCTGGATACTGAGTGAACTCGACGAGTTGATGGGACAACTTGTCGAGTTGGCTAGGGTTTTTCCCGATTTTCTAAACACCGAAGGAACTCGGCGAGTTGGGGTCAACATGGACTATTGACCTTAACTTTGACAATGGTTCACCATGTTTGACTTTAAGGGTATTTTGGTATTTCGGGATTTTGATAATAAGTCACTTGGCGATTGTAGGCTGTTGATTTGGATTTGTGGATTGGGATTGATCTTATCTGTTCAACATTTCTTGAGAGGTGAGTCTACTTACTATACCAATAGGTTGAAGGTACCAAGGACGACCCATTATATGATATGTGAATTGTTAGTTAATTATGTGATATGTCGATATGAAAATTATATGAAGACCCTAGGGGGGGGGGGGGTTCTCGTGGAAGTAGATTATGACCATGAGGGGGTTCCCATGGCATTTGGTGTAAGTCCTTGGAGGGTTTCCAAGTCATCCTAGTATGTTTGCATGTTTAGCTCGTATGATATTTCTTTGGTTAGTGAAGACCATGTGGGGGTTTCCCCAAGCTTAAACCTTACTTGCCCTCAAATAAGAAAAAGAATAAAACATTGTAAACATATGGAAAGATGTAGATGACATAAAAAAGAAGTTAGAATAAAAACTAAAACAAGATTAGGGAAACTAAAATTCAGACTTTATCAAAACACTTCGCTCTTTTTTTGTTGACATGATCAGATTTTACAACGAGGAAGCTCCAATGAAATCACTACCTAGACAACAATCTCAATACTTTATACTAAGGATTCATAATTATATTTAATGAGTTAAACCAAGCTTGAGCAGATAATTTTTATGCCAAATTAAATTAGTGAAAACAGTGTATTTTGAAAAATAATTTCACTAAAATTCGTTTATAAAAACTTAGCTTGACCAACCCCTCATTTTTCCAAACGCGTCCAGTAAACACGGTAAGCTTCGTTATGGACAGAAAATCCAAGCTTACCCCTATGATTCCACTATCGAGGGATCAATCTCATTATACCACACGTCTTCTTTTTCTTGATCAACTCTTCATATTTAACTTGTTTGGTTCTTGATTTCGACTTGAACTTGACTTGGATTTGACTTTGAATTGTAGATTTCTTCAAGTTGCTTGATGTACCATTGCTAACATATATATATATATATATATATATATATATATATATATATATATATATATATATATATATATATATATATATATATATATATATATATATTGATTGATTGATTCGGCGCGGATTTTACTTTGAGGTCCATCTTATCTTAGTGCTTCAAAAATGGTAATAAATTGTGGGTATAATAAGAGTTCCCTACTAGCCTCAAAACGCCCATAAACTATGAGGGATCAGTACTTCAATGAATGATAAGGGTTATCCAATCTATGTTCTTTTTAAGCCATTCAAGAAAATTATTTTCAAAACACTGTTCATTTTTCCATCCCACACTTTCATTGTAAAAATTATTTGACTCATATGTTGGTTCATATTGAAAACATTTAAAGCACTTGAAAAGATAATTCTGTAAATTTATTGTAATGAGACCGTTATTTTCGGTAACTATCACACTTCATCTTAATAGATCTATCGAATATAAATAATATCCTCATCTCATGTAAGTTTTAAAATTTTTATTTATTATTTTTTTTTTTGGATTTTGATATGCAAAAAATAAAAAATAAACTGAAATAAAAATCTTTTTGGGTTTTTTTTATTATGAACGCAGAAAAATAAAAACAGAAAATAAAATATATATATTTTTAATTTTTTAGATTTTTATATGCAAATGCAATAGTATAAAATGCAAAAGGAAAAAATAAAATTTGAAAATTTAAATGAAAAACTGAAAAAATAATTTTTTTAACAAAAATGCAAATTTTTTACAGTAACCTTCTCCCCATGCTTAAAATGATGTATTTCCTCAATGCTCAGAGAGGAATGAAAACCTCAATAAAGAAAATAAACAAAAATGTGCAGCCAGGAAAGAATGTACCTGATAAGTTTGCAGAAATCTGATTTTGACGATGAATGTTGACGAAAAATCTGGATTTCAGCAACTCTGAAGATCCTCTGATTTCCCCAAGCTTGCTTGTAACTACGACCATCTCTTTATTGAAAGCATAAAAACTAAAAACTACTCATTGGGAGTCCTCTCGGAAAGCCGTCATTCTTTAAATTAGTTGGCTCGACCATGCCTGAAGACTAGATTACATGTACGTAAAGATTTTGGCACAAAACAATTAGCAGTACCGTGTCCCTGGTAACGACACCAATTTGTTAACACGATGTTGTGCACTTATTAAACAAATAATTTATCACTAATGGTTGCACTAAAACTATAGCACATGGAAGCAGGGTCGAATCCTCAGTGACATAGCCTAATGGCAATGCTTTTTTACATCAAGCACATCTAGTCAAAACAAAAATATATAAGGGGGATTTGAATTAAACTAAAAACTAAAATTTGCAGTGATATTAAATTTAAATGAAAATCAGTAATAAAAAACGATTCCAGTCCTTCTGCGACTTTCCTAATCATGCAATCAACATTGACTTGGTTATTTGAGATGTGTTCTATCTAAGCTGGTACTGAGAAAAACAAACAAACTCTAGTATAATCTCGTTTACCTTATTTAGTTAACCAAAACAAGCTCTTCAATTAACCCTAACTTTTTACTGTTTAATCAAACAAGCTCTTAATTAATATCAGAAAGGTTGCATTAAGTTCTTTGTAAAATTCCTAGCAATACCCAATACTTTTCACAAGCTCGGAAGCGTAAAAATATGATTTTTATAGTTTATAATAAAGTCAAATCCCAAACACGGAACCGATTTATTACTTGTTACTTATTACCAGTTGATAAGAACAATTACATATTCTATAACTAATTAACTGGAATGATAAAACCC
Organism: Lactuca sativa; assembly: GCF_002870075.4. Taxonomy (NCBI): domain Eukaryota; kingdom Viridiplantae; phylum Streptophyta; class Magnoliopsida; order Asterales; family Asteraceae; genus Lactuca; species Lactuca sativa. Next base: position 252,494,431 of record NC_056625.2, read on the forward strand.
TATCTAGGTTATCAGACTAACAAGAATCAAAATCAAACATTCATTAAGAACAAAACTGAAGAATCTATATAGAAACACAAATCAAAAATCAGTCTAATGATCAATCACATGAACAACACTCGTCTTTGTAGAATTGAAAACTAAGTTTTTAGCCATGCATGGCTAAAATTTGATAAAAACAAATGAAAAGACACATCAAACAACTAATCTTACAAATCTATTTGAAGGAGATGACCCACAGTCTTTAGATCTACATAAATCATTGAAATCGGAGAAGAAGGGCCTCCAAAATCGTATTTTCGTCGTTTAGTACCTCTGGAATCGCCAAATTAGGTTACCAGAAAGTTCTGAGGGTTTATTTATACGTCGAACAGAAAAAACGATGTGTATGCGATCGCATGTTTCAAAATTGCGATCACATGTTTTTAGAAAACGCATCACAGACCTTTTTAATGAAGTAGAATGCTATTTTCCCACTTTTTGGGATACCTGCGATCGCATTGACAGAAATATGTGATCGCATGATTTCATTTTTTACTTCCGGATGAATTTTGGCACTAAAATACCTCGAATCCAAGTTGCGACCAAAGCTGCGATCGCATAAAGGCTCCATGTGATCGCATTAACCATAGTTGTAATCGGATGTTCAGCCTAACATGTCTGAAATTTCATCTACTTTTCAGATCATTTTGAATCATGTCAATCAGAGTTACGGTTCATGAGATATGGTCAAAATACTGACAAGGGGTCAAAGCTGCCATCAACATCCTTTAACTTTAGATTCTAGATTCTATCTTCGTGTGATCAATTCAATCGAATTTTTCTTAACCAAATCATTTTCTAATCCTTCTTCAACATACTCCATAACTTCCCATCTCCATTTTAAGCTCCAAAAGCGCATCCAATTGCTCACAAAGCATTGCTCTACTTCAACTATCTGAATTTGACATAAAAACATGAGCAGTATAGGAATTCTAACGAAAGACATGCGCTGAACATTATTTAAATAAATGACACACAAATATACAAAATATGATGCTAAAATGGTAATAAAAACTACCCTATAAGATGCAAAAAATGGCATCTAACAGGGTTCCCATGGTAGGTAGTCAAGACCATGTGGGGGTTCCAGTTGCAGTTCGTAAAGACCATGTGAGGGTTCCTATGGCAGTTATTGAAGACCATGTGAGGGTTCCCATGGCAGGTAGTTAAGACCACGTGGGGGTTCCAGTGACATTCGGTATAAGATCTTCGAGGGTTTCCATGGCATCCTTATATGTTTATGTGCATGGGTTATGTGATATGTGTAGCTTATAGAGCTAATATGGATTTTGTGGATTGTGTGGGGCATGCTCTGGGGAACTCACTAAGGAAATGGTAAAATTATTTTCAAAAATCAATGTTAAAACTTCTTAAAATGAAAAAAAGAGAGTGTAATGTGCGTAATCGGCCGAGCTCAAGTAAGTGGTTCCCCAATATGTTAGCCATGCTATACTGATATTTGGATTATGATAGTCGAGTGGATTTTGCTATGTGTATGCTTTAAAAGTTGTATACAGTTAGGATCTTATAGCCTTAGAATGATTGATTTGGCCTTATTTCCGGTTCCTTGTTTGGTTGTGGTCCTAGGGTAGAGTCTATTATTCGAAAGTCTATTTGATCCTATTTTGTGTATAATTTGCATACATAAGGCAACCTGTTATGATTGATTTGAGTTCTTGTATGCTATGGATGGAGAAAATCTTAGGATAGCCTAGGATTCGAGTTATGTGGTAGCTTGAGGGATATGTTTGTTCTGGGACGAGTTAGATTTATTAGGTAGAATCTTGGGGAAGGTAGAAGTAGGTGTGGATGGTGGTATTGGGCCCGTACTACTCAAAACACAAGACCTGTACCCAAACTGATTTTAGATCTGGAACCTCTAAGGAGAACCCGTGTGGAAGGATCCCCTTTTTAATATATTGATCATTGTTTATTATGGTATTTCATATCAGAATGGTGGTGACACGACATGGAGCAGGGGGATCAGGATCAAGATCATGATTACCAAGCCCGTTGACTAGAGGCTGTGTGAGCTTATTGCAGCCGAGGTTACGAGGGGCATCCTTGACGCTACCCCAGTGATTTTTGGGAAAGTCAAGGAAGGGATGATGGAGATCATGGAGGAGCGGCTCAGGTCTTTCCGAGCCGAGATTGCTCCGGGCCAGGTCGGGGCCCGAACTCCCTCGTTCAGGGAGTTCAATGCATGTGGAGCGTCTGAGTTCTTCGAGGTCAGGGACCCCATAGCTAGTCGATGTTGGGTGGCAGACCTGGATAATTCCCAACGCATAATTTTTTGCCCCAAGGCAGCAAATGTGGGGTTAGCCTCGTGTATGTTGAGGGACAGAGTCAGGGATTAATGGGAGGAAGTGACTAGCCAGGTGGGAGCAGCTGGTGTGGCTGAGATGACATAGGCCGAGTTTGTCAGACGCTTTGATCTGGAGTTTACACCATATATATGAGGTGCAACGGTTAGTGAGAGAGTTTCAGGAGCTCCAGCAGACCACCGAAAATGTGGCGGAGATCACAATCATGTTTCGGGAACGAGCACCGGTTGATCCCGCAGTATGGTACGAATGAGGATATGAGGAGGACGAGGTATCATTCCATTTTAAGGGATGATATCCATGAGTTCATGAGATTTAGAGGGTGCAAGACCCTGAATGAGATGGTAGAGAAGGTTCGAGAGCGGGAGATGGAGTTGGAGCTTCGCACTAAGCGAAAGCCAGAGCAGGTTCAGATAGCTGTGGATCAGGCTAAAAAGCCTAAGACCTCAGATTCTTCTGGTAGGGGCCAGCAGGGCCATAGACGATGTGCCAAATGTGGGAGATCGCATAGTGGTATTTGTCGGGGGACGGACCCAATGTGTTATACATGTGGTCAGCCGAGCCACGTGAGCAGGGATTTCCTCAAGAAAGGCCTGATTTGTTTCCACTGCAACCAGACTGGCCATAAAAAGCCAAATTGTCCGAGGTTGTAGGGAGGAGGAGGAGCATTGGTGGCGCATGCACTTGCCACAATGAGGATCATTGATGGCCGCCCTGCCAAGGAAGATGCTCCTGAGGTGAAGAGCCATGTATTTCAGTTGACTACTGAGGAGGCTCGGGCAGCGCCAAATGTCGTGACTGGTCTGTAATTTACCTTATGATTGATATTGATTTGTTATGCTTATGTATATATCTGCTCTTAGATAGGGACCTTTATGGTCAACGGTATGTCGGCCCATGTTCTTTTCGATTCGGGAGCTACCCCATCGTTCGTATCTCTTACGCTTAGCAAAAAATTTCGGGATGCTCCAGGGACTTTGGATTCACTGCTTGAGGTTGAGATTGCAGATGACCGCACTATGAGTTCTACGAGGGTATATCGGGACTGTGTCCGGAATGTGCTTGGGGAGAGGTTCTGTGTGGACTTGATTCCAATTCTGTTGTGAGGAGTGAAGGTAATCATTGGGATAGACAGGTTGGGGGCAAACGGCGGCATGATAGATTGCGAGCACCAGCTAGTGAGAGTTCGAACCCCAAGTGGGGGAGAACTGGTTATTTGGGAAGAGAGGGCCTCGTAGGGGCCAACCCTCTATTCAGTTGCGAGGGCTAGGAGACTTCTCCATTAGGGTTGTTCGGGATTCTTGCCATATATGTCGGATACGAGGGTTGAGACTCCGAAAAATTTGGGTAGTTTGCCGGTTGTACAGGATTTTCGGGATGTCTTTCCCGAGGAGTTACCTGGGATGCCACCGGAGAGGCAAGTAAAGTTTCATATTGATTTGGTGCCGGGTGCCGCTCCGATATCTAAGGCACCGTACCGGCTAGCTCCGCCCGAAATGCAGGAGTTGTCTATGCAGCTTCTAGAGCTGCTAGACCGAGGGTTTATTCGTCTGAGCAGTTCCCCGTGGGGAGCGACAATCCTGTTCGTGAAGACGAAGGACATGTCACACATGATGTGTATCGATTATAGGGATCTGAACAAGGTAACGATGAAAAACCGCTATCCGCTCCCAAGGATCGATGATTTGTTCGATCAGCTTCAGGGTGTATCTTGGTTCTCCAGGATTAATCTTCGGTCAGGTTACCATCAGATGAGGATTAGAGATGAGAATATACCGAAGACAACTTTCAGAACTCGGTACGGTCACTACGAGTTTGTGGTGATGCCATTTGGGCTCACCAATGCCCCAACAACGTTCATTGATCTCATGAACAGGGTATGTAGGCCGATGTTGGAACGGTCTGTGATCATTTTTATTGATGATATATTGGTCTATTCTATGACCAAGGAGCAACAGGAGCAGCATTTTAGGGAGGTATTGGAGACACAAAGGACGAAAACCTTTATGCGAAGTTCTCAAAGTGTAATTTCTAGTCGCGAGAGGTGCAGTTTTTAGGGCACAACATCAACAAAGAGGGTATTTTGGTTGATCCAGGCAAGGTTGAGGCAGTGATGCGGTGGGAATTACTGAAGAATGCTTCTGAGATCCATAGATTCTTGGGTCTAGCGGGGTATTATCGGAGATTCATATTGGCTTTCTCCAAGATCGCTGTACCATTGACCCATTTGACCAAGAAAAATGTGACTTTCCAATGGGTCCCAGACTAGCAGTTGGCTTTCAAGACCATGAGACAGAGGTTATGTGAGGCCCTAATTCTGGTACTACCCGAGGGGTTGAACGATTTGGTAGTGTATTGTGATGCATCGATCTCATGGTTAGGGGCGGTTTTCCTGCAGAGGGAACATGTGATCGTGTATGCCTCAAGGCAGTTGAAGCCTGATGAGGCGAATTATCCTACTCACGCCCTGGAATTGGGGGCAATCGTGTTTTCCCTCAAAATCTGGAGGCATTACTTGTACGGAGTTCGGTGCACCGTCTTTACTGATCACAAAAGTCTGAAGTATTTGATCGACCAACAGAACCTTAACATGCGACATAGGAGAAGGTTGAACATCCTGAAGGACTACCATTGCGAGATTTTGTACCATCCAGGGAAGGCCAATGCGGTGGCCGATGATTTGATCCACAAGGTAGCGGGTTCTGCAATCGGGAACGTTTGCCTGAGGATGACGGTGGTCTCTCAATTTGTTAGATATGATCAAGAAGGCTAAAGTAGAGGGTTTGAAGAAAGAGAACTGGAAGATAGATTGGATTCGGGGCCAGTTTCCCTTGTTTGTATGAGATGGTCGAGGACTCTTGACACAATGTGGCTGGGTGTGGGTACCAGTATCTGGGGGAGTGAGATAGAAAATATCGGAGGAGGTGCACCAGTCCAAGTTTATGAAGATGTACAGAGATCTGAGGCTGAGTTATTAGTAGCCCTGCATGAAGCGGGAGATCGCCTGGTTTGCGGAGCAGTGCTTGACCGACTAGAAGGTCAAGGCCCAACATCAGTGGCTTCATGGCAAGTTTCAGCCACTACCTATTCCCATGTGGAAATGGGAAGAGATCACCATGGAATTCATCATGAAGTTACCGAGGAGAACGAGAGGTGTGGATTCCATTTGGGTCGTTGTGGATAGGTTGACGAAGAGTGCTCATTTATTTCGATCCTCGAGAGCATATCTGCTGAGAAATTAGTAGATATTTATATGTGAGAGGAAGTGGTCAGGCACGTGGTGCCAGTGTTGGTGGTCTTTGAACGGGATGTTCGATTTACATCCAGATTTCGAGGAACTTTCACGAGCAACTGGGAACACAGTTACCCTCAACACTGCATACCACCCCCAGACAGAAGGTCAGAGAGAGCGTACGATCCAGACGCTTGAGGATATGCTGTGTACATGCGTATTGGATTTCGGATGGAGTTGGGATACTATCTCCCACTAGCAGAGTTTTCATATAACAATACATATCCTGCTAGTATCAACCAAACCCCATTTGAGATGTTGTATGGTCGGAGGTGTAGAACCCCAGTTTTTTGGGGTGAAGTTGGGCACTGAGTCATGGTAAGCATCGAGGTGGTGCTTAAGACTACCGAGTTGATTCAGAAAGTGCGTGGCAGACTGCAGGTCGCACAAAGCCATCAGAAGAGCTATGTTGACCTACGTCACTCAAATCTTGAGTTCCAGGTAGGAGAGTTCGTGTTGCTGAAAGTGTCACCATGGAAGGGCAACATTCGGTTCCGGAAGAGGGCAAGTTAGGGCCCTGATATATTAGTCCGTTCTGGATTACTGCCCGTGTGGGAAAGGTGGCTTTGGATCTGTTGGATGATCTTATCAGATTCACAACACCTTCCATATATCTCAACTCCGATAGTGTGTCATTGATGAGGTTGAGGTTATTTCTTTGGATGACATTCAGGTATACGACAGTCTGAACTACATTGAAAGGCCCGCTGCGGTCTTGGATAGGAAAACTAAGGTTCTTCGTAACAAAGAGGTCAAGATAGTGAATGTGCAATGATAGCACTAGAAGGGCACGGAATGGACATGGGAGCCAAAGGATGAGATGCGGGAGCATTACCCGGATTTTTTTGTGTCCATAGACTTCGAGGACGAAGTCTAGTTCCAGTGGGAGAGATTTGTAATGCTTGTTTCAGGTACCATTTATTTCTTAAGTTTTTATGGTTTTAGACTGGAACTCGACGAGTTGGGGAACTCCAACACATCGTGTAAGGATCATAATGGACGCGGGATTAAGGGTCTACTCGACAAGTTAGAAGGCCCCAACTCGATGAGTAGATGCTGGAAAAGAAAACTCTAATTTTCAAGGCTTGTGCCCTATTTAAAGGCCTTAAGCCTCATTAGTAGCCTCCCTTATCGCCCCCATCGTCCAGAGAAACCCTAGTTCACCCACTTCCTCTCATTGTGTGTGTGACCTTGAAGAGTGACTCTTGGTGCTCTTTTGGAAAGGAACTAGAACTTCAAGAGGTTAGATTGAGTAAAAGGTAGTAGATCTGGGATTTCCTCCAGTGCTGCAGCTGCATTGAGGTATAAAGTCGAAACCTTGGCCTTTTATTGCTTAGATCTTCTTCTATGAATCTTTATGTCCATTATTAACCTAGTTTGGGACTACTCTTGGATTTGAGCATGATATGAAGAGTTGGCTTTAGATCTGGATATCTCAAGAGCTTTGTGGACTTAAAGTTGCCAACTTTACCAAGCCTTGGCCCTCCTTCATGCTCTAAGACCCTTGATAAGCTTGTTTAAGTGTTGTTATCCCTTTGATGTCTTGCATGGATGTAAAGTTAGCAACTTTATGTGGTTTCTCAACCCTAGGGGATTGGATATGTAGTTTGGCACTTTAGATTCGATTGAAAAGGGATGAATATGTTAAGACTAGGAAAACTCGACGAATTTCCCTAGCAACTTGATGAGTTGGACGGGTTTCCCCGCCTTCTGGATACAAAGTGAACTCGATGAGTTGATGGGACAAATCGACGAGTTAGCTAGGGTTTTTCCCGATTTTCTAAACACTGAAGGAACTCGACGAGTTGCTAGACGCACTATACGAGTTGGGGTCAACATGGACTGTTGACTTTGACTGTTGACCTTGACTTTTACCATGGTTGACCAAGTTTGAATTTCAGTGTATTTTGGTGTTTCAGGATTTTAACAAATAAGTTATTTGGTGATTGTAGGCTGTTGAGTTGGAGTTGTGGATTGGGATTGATCTTATCGGTTCAACATTTCTCTAGAGGTGAGTCTCCTCACCATACCAATGGGTCGAAGGCAAAAAGGCCGCCCGTTATATGATATGTGAATCGTTAGTTGATTATGTGGTATGTCAGTATGACAATTGTATGGAAGACCCTGGGGGTTCCCGTGGCAGTAGATTAAGACCATGAGATGGTTCCCATGGCATTTGGTATAAGTCCTTGGAGGGTTTCCAAGGCATCCTAGTATGTTTGCATGTTTAGCTCGTATGATATTTCTTTGGTTAGTGAAGACCATGTGGGGGTTCCCATGGCAGGTAGTCAAGACCACATAGGGGTTCCAGTGGCAGTTAGTAAAGACCACGCGGGGGTTCCCATGGCAGTTAGTGAAAACGATGTGGGGGTTTGATAGGTCATTATTTAGTGGTTTGGGCTAGGCAATCTTTTGTATAAGTCTTGATAGGGTCTTGGTGTTGTTGAAGGTGTTTTGTAGCTTTTTTTTATGTGTTTACGGTTGAGTTGGTGTTCAAGATCGTAAACAGGTTTACAACCATGAACTTTTTTACGGCCAGTCAGTTCCTATAAATAGTTCGTGTCAGAGTCTGTCAGAAGTAGATGTATCAATAGAGTTTACAGTCAGTGTGTGTGTTCATCAAGGTGTACTAGACGTTTTGTGAATGGACGTGTGAATTTCTTGATTATGTTGTTTTTCTACTCATTCTTGTTATTGTTTGTTTTGATCACTGGTTTGATTCACTAAATCGGAACCTTACAATTGGTATCAAAGTAAATATGGTGTCAAAACAAACTTTAGTGGTGTTTTCGGTTGAAAGGATCTTCAATTTCTTCATTGTTCAAGGCTTGGTTCTTTATCCGATTGTGTTTTCATATCTAAGGGAATCAAAATCTGCTTGAAAAACTGTTGTTTTCATCATTTCTGGGAGTTTACGGTTAGAGATATTGAAGGGAGTACGTCCATAAACTCCATACATAGCCGTAATCACTTGATTTTCAATAGCCGTAAACAACTAATTTTCAAAAGCCGTAAACAGTTATTCTTCAAGAACCGTAAATGTTTAATTAACTGCAAAGCCCTTAACTGTAATCCAGTTCACGGTCGTAAACAATTTACGGCCGCAAACTCTTCTATTTGCCTTAATCTTTAATTTTCTTTTACATTTCCATTATTCCAGAAAATTTAAAAAAATATATAAAAAAAAACAAAAAAATGGATTCACAAAACTCAACAATTCTTCATGAACTTGATTCCATTATGGGAACAACCACACGTATTCCTTGTCTTCTATCTATCGAAGGTTTCCCGGATTGGAAGTATCAGATGGAAAAATATATCAAGATGAAAGATTTCAAAATTTGGAGATGCATTTTAAAAGGGTCTATCATTATTACAATAATACTTGAAAATGGAATGATTATTGATAAGAATGTTGAGGAGTATACTGATGAAGAATTTGACAAAGTTGAACTGCGATAGAAGGCACTTGCTACACTTACTATGGCTCTTTGTCCTGAAATTGCCTAGGATTTTTGGGAATATACATCAGCAAAAGTTGTGTAGGAAGATTTGATTGAAGTTTAATTATGAAGGGAATGAGGATATGAAACAAAGCCGTCAAGATATGTTGCGAATAAAATTTAATATGTTTAATCACATTCTTGGAGAAACTTTAGAAGTTCAACTACAACGTTTTATCACACTCACCACTGAGATGAGTTCAGCTGGTATCTCAGTGCCAATATTAGAGGTCAACAAGAAGTTACTTAACTCTCTCCCAATGGCATGGGATATGAATGTTGTTGTCATCAAGAAAACAAAAGATCTTAATCGACTTAGTTTGGCTGAAATCATGGCCATCATTAAAGCTGGTGATCTGGATGACAAGCAAATAGAGATCAATCATGTTAACTCATACTCCTCTGATAATCTCAGAATTCAATCCAAGAATGCTTTCTCATCCTTCACCAATCCTCAAGTTCAACCATTTTCTGCTCCTCAACCATCATCCTATGTCATTCCATACATGCAGAGTGTTCAATCTCAAGTATCCTATTCAAAAGTTGCTTCTTCTTCAAAGACACCTGCTCTAGTTCCTGCTCCAACCCTTATCCCAAAGAAAATGACGAAAATTTGGCTCTTGCAACCGGTCTTGTCAACTATTATAATGCTTTTGTAGCTGGTGAGCTACCTCCTCAGTTGTCCTTTGATGATTTGTACCAAATTCATCTGGAAGATGTTGAAGAGATGTACATAACATGGAAAATTGTTATGGCGGTGTTCAGAGCCAAACAGTTCTCCAGAAAGATAGGTAAAAACAAATGGGGAATAAATGCAGAGAAGAAGGTGGGGTTCAACAAAGGAAAACTCTGATGCTTTAACTGCCATGCACCTGACCATTTTGCCAGAGACTGCCCTAAGACTGATAGGAGAGAGAACAATGAAAGAACCATGGTGTTAGTAAGTAACAGTAGGGGATCCACCATCAAGAATCAGACCGCAAATCTTGCGGTGGTGGTGCATTCATTTGACTGGGATGACCAAATTCAGGGTCTGAACATCTTGGCGCCTAAAAATGCGCATCTTGCCCAGATCAATGACAATGCAGAACAAGAAGCTGAGATGGAGCCGGAGGCAAAAATCATGGCACTCCAATTTGCATTCATGGTTCAAGCTACGCCAGAGCTTGAAAAAACAGAGGTTAGTGAAAACACTTGTTCTGAATCTTGTATTAAAACTATCAAATTTTTACGTGAACATGCCGAGTTGATGTGTAGAGAGATTAAGGAACTCAAGTATGAGGGATACCAACTGACAAAAGGTCAGAAACCATTGAAAGATCAATTAGAGGCCAAGAAAAATGACTGTAAGAAATTACAAGCAGAATATAGTGATAAGTGTGTTCACTATAGATATCTTAAAAAGGATTTTGATGTTGTAACTACGGAACTTGACACATTGAAGATTCGTTTTACAAATGCTGATTTTAACTTCAGGAAATTCGATGTGTCAAGTGAAAGAGTTGCAACAACAATTAAACATCAAATGCAATGGAAGGACCAAAAACAAGTGTGAATAGGCTATGAGAGTGTCCCTCCCCCATTCAATGACAATTACACCGCTACTCCTTTGACTCAAGCTGAGATTGACCGTGAATCGTTTATGGTTTACGATAAACCAACGGTTGAAGAGGCAACAGACTTTAGTGATAGGAAATTAGATACTAATGTTTCTACTTCCGATGCAGATTCATTAGTAAGCCAAGAAAAGCAAGAGGATGAAAAGTTAGAGTCTAATATTTTGATGTCAAAATTTGGTGTTCCTATTTCAAATGTTGATGAGTATGTTTTTGATGTTAAGATTGATATTTTAATTTGTGATGATTTGGTGTCGAAATCAAATGTTTTTGATAATTGTGATTTTGTTTTCGTGAAATCTACTGAATCTAACACAAGCACATCAATGGCTTCTACATCTGTCACACATTCTAACTCCTGCACTTGTACATGTGGGAAAGTTAGAATAATCCGTAAGAGCATGAAATCTGATAAAGGCGGTAGTAGGTCTAATGAAAATAAGCAAATATGTTTTAACTGTGGTACTGCCGGTTACAATGCTCGAAATTGTCATAACAGGGCATTTGTGCATTTTTCAATACCGAGGAAAGAAAACAAGTCTCGAGGAAGGTCTTTACCTAGAAAGTCCCCGAGATCTCGTCTTCATGATGATGATCGGAAAGTCAATAATGATAAGAAACAGGCTGTTTTCAAAAAAAATAAACAGGTTATCACTAAACAAGCCACATGTACTTTGACAAAATCGAATGAAGCTAACTCAAGTTCGATTTCATCAAAGGGTGCGTCTGGATCCTCGACTACTCCTAGTCAAAAATCTAAATGCTCAAATCAAAAGAAAAATATCTCAAAACACCTGTGAATTCTTCAAAACCTAAATATCAGTGGGTGCCAAAATCTACACTTGGCCAATCATCATCTTCCTCTGAAAATGTTTCTAATAATGATGAAAAATTGAAAAATCAAAAGGATAAATCTGTGAATGTTAAGGGTAAACCCAAGGTTGTAAGGACCTGGTCCCCAAATCTAAATAATCCTGCTCATTGTGAAGGAATAGTTGCGGAGGATTGTCGCCAGACCTTGGTATGTCGACAACGGTTGTTCCAGGCATACGACAGGAGACATCTCCCAGTTTCATAACATTCATAACTATTACGGGGGATTCGTTTCCTTTGCAGGAGGGGATGGCGGAAAAATTACTCAAAAAGGAACAATTTGCAATGGAGTGTTGAGCTTCGAGAATGTTAATTACGTGCCCGAGTTAAAGCACAGTTTGTTAAGTGTTTCTCAAATTTGTGACAAGGGTTATTCCACTCACTTCATCGATAAAGAATGTCTAATTTTGAAGCCAAACATTGTCATTCTAGATAAATGGATTCTGTGAAATCAAAACGGGATGGAAATGCTTACATCATTGACATGAACAAGAATCTTCCTGATCAAGTCACTTGCCTCTTCTCAAAAGTTTCTGAGCAAAATGCTATGTTGTGGCAACGAAGACTCGGACATGCTAATGCAAAGAATCTAAATCGACTTGCAAAAAATGACATGGTGTGTGGACTTCCTGTCAAAGATTTCATCACGTTCGAAAAGTGTGTGTCATCTGCCCAAGGAAAGCATCACAGAAAGCCACACTTAGCAAAACAGGTCAAGTCAATCAACCAGGTCGTCCAATTGTTGCATATGGACTTATTTGGTCCGATCAACATCCTCAACATCAATAGCAATTCATATTGTCTGGTTGTGATTGATGATTTCTCGCGATTCACGTGGGTCTTCTTCTTGTCCAACAAAGCTGGGGTTGCTGATTTGATTAAGAAGTTTATTGTGATGATAGAGAACCAGACCAACCACCGGGTGAAGGCACTTAGAACTGACAACGAGACAAAATTCAAGAATGTTGTTCTCGATCACTTTTGTGCGGAAAAGGGGATAGTGCGTCAATACAATGCCGTTCGCACACCACAACAAAATGGTGTTACTGAGCGGCGAAACCGAACTCTACAAGACACTACGAGGACGATGTTATGTGACTCCAAACTTCCTGTTTTCTTTTTGGCCGAGGCGATCAACACGGCGTATTATGTTCAAAATCATGTTCTGATCAACAAAGCTCAGATGAAAACTCCATATGATATTCTCTATGGCCACAAGCCATCTATTAGTCACTTCCGTATCTTTGGCTGTCCTTGCACTCTTCTTCATCTGGAATCCAATCCCAAATTCAACGCTAAAGCCGATGATTGTTACTTTGTGGGGTATGCTTCTCGCACGACGTACAGGGTCTACAATAAAAGGACAAAGCAAATTGTAGAATCCTTTGACGTATGATGGTTGGAGGAGAACGAGATGAATGCCAGAGTCGGTCCAGATTGGTTGTTTGACTACACATTTTTATTTAAATCGCTCAATGTGTTTTCAAATGATCTATCTCGTTCCTGTTCTAGCTCGAAGACTGTGATTGAAGATGTGGATGAAGAAGTTGTTTACAGACAACCGTTGGTGTCTTCTACGATTCCTATAGTGGATACATCTGTTCCAAGTAATTTGTCTAATTCTCCATGTCATCAAAGCAATACAGATGCTGATGTCACTCCTTTTACTCCAGATGAAAGAGAGTTCATGTCGAGAGATACTTCCGCTGCTACTCAAACATTTATGGAACTTCTTTTTCCCGAATCAATTGCTAATGAGTTTGTGGCGAGCCCCTCTCACGATTCTAGTTAGTCTGAGGTGGTTCATTCAACAAATGATGGATTTGTCAATATTCACCACCTTCCCGTAAAGCTCAATGACATCAGCTAGGAGCTTCCTTCCATAATTTAACGTGATCACCCGATCGAAAACATCGTTGGTCAGCTGGGTAACAGTGTTCGAACGCGTAGTCAGAGTGGGGATGTCAATACATGTCTCTACTATTGATTCATATCTCAAATAGAGCGAAAGAACATTGAAATGGCTTTGAATGAGCCCAGCTAGGTGGATGCTATGAATAAGGAGTTGAATCAACTTGAAAATATGGGGGTTTGGAAGTTGGTTGAATTACCTAAGGGAAAGAAGTCACTTGACACGCGTTGGGTTTATCGAAACAAGCAAGATGATTATGTTGGATTAATGTCTAAGTCCATAACTATAATTGGTAAGACTTGACCCGACCCGACATGGTCCATTTGGGTTGCATGGCATCATGCATTTGGATAGACTATAATGAGAGAAATAACACTTAAGGTTTGTTAATATATTATAAGTTATAATATATTAATAAGATTATTTAATTAGTATTGATCAAGAATTAATCTAGAATTAATTAAGTGATCAAAAGAAGACTAATTAAATATATGGGATGATTGTGTAAATCATCCATACTTGTATAGGGAGCTAATGCTCCATGGATGCTCCATGGTGTGTTTGAACCCATGGATCCAAGGAAATGGAAAGCCATGACAATTAGGGTTTACCCTAATTGTAACAACTATATAAAGATCATACTCTTGGAAAAATCGGCCACTAAGTGAGATAGAGAAGGGCTAGCCGATTTTCAAGTGTTCTATATTTCTCTCAAGGTTATTCCAAAAGCAATTGATGTTGTGTGAGCCATTTGAGGTGTCACACTTGCGGCACTAGGCACTCAAGCTTCTTGAGAACATTCTACATCAAAGAGGTATGTATTCTATCTTGTTATATTCATTGTTTTGTATGCTAGATTAGGATAATACCTTGGATGTTCATATTTGCATGTATAATAGTGAAAACATAGATCCAAGGTATTTAGGGTTGCATGTACACTTAGGAGTGTTAGAATGCTCAAAACCCAACAGTGGTATCAGAGCATAGGCTTGCTTTCAATTATACTTGATGCAAATTGCTGAAAAATGCTGAAAAACTCGAATTTCGGGCATTCTGGGCACTGGACTCGCCGAGTCCACTGATGAACTCGCCGAGTCCATGAGTAAAATCATCCTACTCGTCGAGTAGGTTCACGCACTCGATGAGTAGGAGCCCCAGACAGCATATATTCGACTTTTTTGGCTAGAAATTTACTAGGAACATTACCCTAAGCTGTTTTTGGACTTATAAACTTATTTTTGATGTGGTAATGTTCATACTAATCCAATTTCAAAGATAATTGTCAATAGATTCATGTTTTGTATTAGTTTAAGTGTTATGCTAATTACACGAAAAAGTTTGATTCCAATTATCATGTTCATATGAATTGCTTAGATTAATAGAAAAGTTGTGTGAAATAATTGTTTTCAATCCATTTTAGTCTAAGAGTTAATTCCGAAGTGTGTTTTTGTAACTTGTCCTCAAGTTATATGAAAAGTCACATTTAAGAATCATAAAACTCATAAAAGTTGGCAAAGGTTACAAAATGAAGAGTCTAGTTCTAATTAAATGGTTTTATGACCCCATAAATTGTCCTCAAGTTATGGAGGTTCAAGAGTCTCTTAACTAAATAAAATTAAAAAAAATGTGTAACCTTAATTAATTCCATAAGTTATAAAATAAAGAAAAGTTAATTCTTTTATTAGTTTAAAGTCTTCCATAACTTGTCCTCAAGTTATGGAACTTGAAGAGTCTTTTAATTAAAACTACTTTAAACACATATGTTATGGAATTAATTAGTTTTGAATAGTTTCAAAACTTGCCTTCAAGTTTTGGAATTTGAAAAGTTTTCACTTATGAATACTTTAATTCCAAGTTAGCCCTTAGAATTTTAAAAGTTAAAATTCAACCCTTATACTTTATAATATTATAAGTTAATAATATATATATGTACAAGAGAAAAAGTCAGTCTTACCGTTAGTAGGCCTCATTCACGGAGCCGATCTATAAGGTTACTGCCTATAAAATGACAGTTTAATGGGTTTCCACTCTCACCCACCGCTTCCTTGACTGGTGGAGGGTCGTTAGCCAAATAGGTAGGACAAAGACTATAAGTTCTCCCTTCATTAAAAGTATTAATGATAAATACTAAGTAACTAAACACTTATAATTCCCAATCTTAGTTACTTAGGAAAATGTGAATAAGGTGCTAACCCATGAAATTACACTTGGCACTTTGCTTAAGTCGGTTGGTGGAGCGTGTGCGGTTTACCGGTACACTAACTTGATTTAACAAGGTAGGAAAAGGGTTTCTTAAAGTTTAATCATAGGCCGGTGGAGCGTGTGTGGTTTACCGATACATCGGTTGGGTGATAAACATTTAAGAGTACCAAGTAATTTGCATGGTTATTTCACACCTTCTTTTGTGATCCTCGGCATCCCAGTCACAAAACATGAAGGGCACACTCGAGATTTAAACATGCCATTGAAAAGTTCAATGAATCTCAAAAGATCTAGGAGTTTCAAATCCAATTAAAAACCTAATAAATTATTTTGTTTTTCATGGTGGAAATTGGTAAATCGTCATTTAACTACCTTCAAATATTTTGTAGCTTGGATTACGGCATCCCTCTTCTGAGTTATAAAATAGTTTGTAGGGTCCTAGCCTTAATATTTCATATTGGGTGTTATATTAAGGACTTTTAAATCAACTCAACTTGAATATCTCCCAAAAGATGTCTAGTTCAGACATCTATGATCTTCCCAAATCTCTTGGAACTTCACTTCCTCCACTTCCTCCAATTATTCTCCCTAACCCACAAGTTCAAGGTCACTCAAGCCCTATAGGCAAGGTCTAGGTGTGATCACATCTTGGAGATGAAGTCACATATTGACAAGTCGGGAGAGTTGGGGTGTTAAAGTCTTGAGAAAGTTGGATGTTCAATCACTTTCTAAGTCACATAGTGAGTTCCTTTAGGACACCTATGAAACAGACTATGACAAGACCCTTAATGATCTTATCTATTTGCTTGGTACTGCTGAATCAGCAATGAATTGGAAGGCTAGTAAAGCAAATGTGATTAGGAGATCAACTTTCCAAAACTTTATGGACAGGGACATAGTGACACAGGAAATCCAGAAAAGCATTCTCTTCCCAATGGAAAGGGATTAGCCATAGTCAACTTGGTTGACAAAATGGTAAAGAGAAAGGCTAAGTCTGTGATAGTCCCATGTACCATTATCAAAGAGCCCATATGTTAAATTGCTAAAGGAAGGGGCATTGGTTACGAAGCTGCCAAACTTACCTAAGGATGGTAAAGTCAATGAGGTTGACTTTATTTTAGGTAAAGTCCATTTGTCTAACTCTGTTAAGTTTCTACTCTGAGATTCTTATCACATGATGTGACTCGGTCATATAGTGGTGTTTTATGAATCAAAGAAAAAAGTGAAGAAACTTAAAGAAAGAATATGCTGAATCTGATCGCGTAGATTGATTTCTATCGCATAGTTTGAAGATTGGATTCTTGAGCTACTTCTTAGGAGTTATGAGATATTGCTTAGGAATAGATAACAACAAGTTTCCATATGGATTGTAAGGATAAGTTCTTCCGCAATGTTTTTTACAATAAAGGAAAAAGTTTTTAATTTTACTTGTTTTAAATATCCTTACAATGGCATTTGTGAAAGAAATTGTTGTTTATATGATTCCATTGATGGCAATAATGGAAAAATGGTTTTGATTCTTTCATTTGTGGTAGTGTCTAAATTTACCAAATAAAGAAAATTTCTCATCACCCAAGTTTCAATTGGACCGAAACATGGAATCATGCAAGTTGTATAGTATGATGAATGAGAACTTTCAAGCATTGGAAAATTAAGACTAATTACTTGTTCACATGGATGTGTGAGTCAAGTAAAGGAATAAGGGACCGAGTACACATTCTTGTGCACTGATCAAGCCCACCACAAATAATCGATAAGACTATTCGTCATGATTTACTAAAGTTTAGTAAATATGGTTATACTTATAAGTCTAAGTATAATTCTTAAGCATTGGAAAAGTCTCGATGTATGGCAGAACGAATGAGAAGAATCAAATTAGGCAGAAGGATAAAAGTTTCTCAAATCTGAAAAGATGGGAGAGTACTTTATGATATATGATCATCTTAATGATTAAGAGACCCTATCACAATTTATCCTCTAAGTGCATTCTGATAGCTAAGAAGAGGAGTTATGAATTGTTGAAGTGGTTAAATCAAGAAGATGAGTCATACTCCATTCCAAAACAATTCTTAGAGTCATACTCCAAGATTGTAACTTGAGTAACATATCTTAAAGAATGTTTATTAACACTAGTCAAATGTAAGAGTAACAGGTTATCTACTCTTGTACATTTGAAAGTGGTAAGTTGTGATGTTTTGGATAAAACAGAGACCAACTTAGACCAATTGTGTGAAGTGTTTGTCTTGATAAAGAATTCGCACTATCCCTTGAATATTTGACAAGAGAGTCTTATATGTCAAGAGGACAATCGGAGTTTTAAAGGTCTTGAAAGTCTAAAGAACTAATCAAGAATAAAACCTGAGGTTCTTCTAGCACACGACTTGAGGTTTATAACCTATCGTGTTGACATATTCTGTGCCCATTCCGGTTAAAGTTGGCTTTGCATATGAGTTCTTAGAGTTCTTAATTAGTTGCATAACAACTTGGAAGCAATGGCAGGCCCTGTACTGCCAGGTGGCAAGAAGTTAAAATTGCGTAAGTTCAGTCCATATGTGTTTGGATTTGTCATTATCCGTGTCTTGTGACTAAGGTTTTGACAAATTCATATGGGTAGGAACTCATACACCATAAAAATCTAAGTGTCATAAGGTTTCTCTCCGATTCATAATAATGATGGTGAGGAAACAGTTCCACTAAGTAGATTTGTAAGTAGATAGTAATCTTTGCATTCTCAAAGTTGTTAGTAGGCACACTAACATGGACTTATGAGAAATAGAAAAGGTCTAAACAATTAAGACTATGATTACGGAATCCCTTTTCATAGTTCTGAAATTGTTTAGACACACTTGTGAGCTATCTACGATAAGGTGTATGATTTTGATAAAGTCTTATCAAAGCAATCTAGTATCAGAAATCTGAACTTTGGTAAAAAAAAGTCAATAGCTGATTTCTGAGTATATGTCAAAGATAGTGGGAGCATAAGTGTTATGCTAATAATCATCATGTTAGTGGGAGCATGATAATTATGATAAGTATTGCAAGTTAGCAATGTTAATTATAGAAAACAAAAGTTTCAATTCGTGAGGTTGCAGGGGTTGAAAAAGTTGTTTTACTATAGTTAAGGGAGAGGAAATTATACTTCATTACAATTATGAAAAGCTTAGATTGAGTTTATAATCATGCTAAAGAGCTTATATTGTGAATTTTAATCACCTTTAGTCAAGAATATATATATATATATATATATATATATATATATATATATATATATATATATATATAAATTTCATGTTGGATTGGTTCAACTTAAGAAAATTCTATATATTGTGTTCTCAAAATTCGATTATGATTATGGTATCCCTTTTCATAGTAAAATTTTGAGAATATGGCAAACAAAAATTATTATGGCAAAAGAATGGTCTAGAACCATGTCTTTATGTGAAACATCATGAATCGTGTCACATTTACTTTGGGTACAAGATCGATTACATGTGCTATAATATTTATTCTTTATGAATTTTCCAAATGCCTTGGGGCTTTAAGGGGGAAAATGTCTAGAATTGGATATGACTAAAGTGATTAAGCATTTGTCGAGGACAATCTAAGGTTTACCAAAGATTGGTTGCTCAAGGACAGTTGGAAATATAGTGTGAATTTTGGAAGGGCCATATTGACATAGTCTGAAAAGAGGCAACTCGTGTTCAGAAGTTGTCGTCAAAATGGGAATATAGAGTTGTCTCTATAGATAGTAGCAATCTATGTAAGATTAGAAAGAACTTAGTGCAAGAAGCATGTTCAAAGCAATGCATACTTTGAACATAAGGCTTTATGTTCATGTAGTAGGTCTTCATTGGAATACCCTGTAAGGGTTGTTGACAAGTCTTTGTGACTTTGTACACATTCATTGCAAGAGGTTAGTGCATTTAAGTTTAAAGCCTAACAAAGATTTTGATTTGGGAGTGTGAAATTAGAATCATTGAAAGTTTGGTCAATTGGTTTATTTCACAAAGCAAGGATCATAGATAAACATAGAGTGCATACTTGGTGTATGGCAAAGCTATTGTTTAGGAAAACATAGTGTACATGCTTGGAGCATGGGATACCTAGTGTTTTAATTCAAGTATAAAGGTGATAAAAACCGAAACAATGAATAATGAGAAATAAGTATCGTGATAAATAGAAGTGGTCTATTTATATTCATAGGGTTTGATACCATATTTGATTCATTTATTCTTGTGTTTCACTTTGCATGTTTTGACTTCCATAATAACTAGGTTATTCTTCCGGAATGACTAAGTTATTTAAACCATCCATAGTCGGTTATATGTTGGAAGTAGATATGAATCAAGACTGCCGTCGGTTGGCTTGTAGAGGTCCAAGTTGGTGGACAAAGTTGTGCTACAACGCTCATGAGTGCTCATAAGTTTTGAGTATTGGATTCAACCCGCGCTCATTTGAATCACTTCATGGAATGTATCACAAGTGATCATGAGACGATAATATCTTATATTATTCAAACCTAGAGATATGAGTTGTTACTATGAGTTGGTTATACATTGATTGCACGAAACCACATTGGTAACTCGATGTTATAAAATGTGTCATTGTGTATAATTCAACAAGTAGCAGAACAAGCCATATGAGTCGAAGTTTATCCATTCCTTTTACCTTTGGGATAAAAGCGATATCTGTGGGCCCCTCAATGATTTAGCAATGACACATGTGAGTGATTGGCCAAGCCAGGACTGATTTGATTTGTTCAATCAGGCAGTCGTCATAAATCGGAAATCAGGAAACAACAAATGGACAGAGAGAATGATTTATAATCCATGTATCAGTCCATATGATATCTAGAATGGAGGAATATATGATCCCTTATCTAATGGACAAGTCATTGACAAAGGTCAGAGTTCATCTACGAGGTCAGAGTTCGACGGAAGCTTTTGAGAGCTATGATTGCGAGTCGGTTCTTGAAGTCATACGTAATAATAGTTTTAGACTTATCCAAGTGGGAGACTGTTGGATTAATGTCTAAGTCCATAACTATAATTGGTAAGACTTGACCCAACCCGGCATGGTCCATTTGGGTTGCATGGCATCATGCATTTGGATAGACTATAATGAGAGAAATAACACTTAAAGTTTGTTAATATATTATAAGTTATAATATAGTAATAAGATTATTTAATTAGTATTGATTAAGAATTAATCTAGAGTTAATTAAGTGATCAAAAGAAGACTAATTAAATACATGGGTTGATTGTGTAAATCATCCATACTTGTATAGTGGGCTAATGCTCCATGGATTATCAAGTTGGGCTAAAACGCATATGATGCTCCATGGATGCTCCATGGTGTATTTGAACCCATGGATCCAAGGAAAAGGAAAGCCATGACAATTAGGGTTTACCCTAATTGTAACAACTATATAAAGATCATACTCTTGGAAAAACCGGCCACTAAGTGAGATAGAGAAGGGCTAGCCGATTTTCAAGTGTTCTACATTTATCTCAAGGTTATTCCAAAAGCAATTGATGTTGTGTGAGCCATTTGAGGTGTCGCACTTGGGGCACTAAGAACTCAAGCTTCTTGAGAACATTCTACATCAAAGAGGTATGTATTTTATCTTGTTATATTCATTGTTTTGTATGCTAGATTAGGATAATACCTTGGATGTTCATATTTGCATGTATAATAGAGAAAAAATAGATCCAAGGTATTTAGGGTTGCATGTACACTTAGGAGTGTTAGAATGCTCAAAACCCAACAGATTAAGGGGTCATTGTGCGGAATAAGGCCTGATTGGTTGTACATGGATTTCGTCAAATTGAGGGTCTCGAGTACACCGAAGTTTATGCTCCAGTAGCTCGCTTGGATGCTATTTAAATTTTCCTTGAATACGCTTCCTACATAAATTTCATGGTTTACCAGATGGATGTTAAGACTGCCTTCTTGTATGGCACTGTGAAGGAAGAAATCTACATTGATCAACCTCCTGGGTTTCTCAAATCGAAGTTTCCTAAGCATGTTTATAAGTTGAACAAGGCTTTATATGGGTTACATCAAGCTCCAAGGGGACAATCGATCAAACCTTTTTCATCAAGCATGTTGGTTCCGATCAGATTCTAGTTCAAATCTACGTCGATGATATCATTTTCGGGTCAACGAGTCCACATCTGTGCCAGGAATTCGAAAGCAATATGAAGAAGCGGTCCGAGATGAGTTCCCTGGGAGAGATGACCATGTTTTTGGGGCTTCAAGTCAAAGAAGACTCAACCGGAATCCTGATACATCAAGCCAAGTGTGTTGAAGATATGCTAGAGAAGTTCGGGTTTCGAGACACAAAACCTGCACTGACACCGATGGCCGAGAGACCTCTGTTGACTCCAGATATTGATGGCGAATCCGTAGATCAGAATAACTACAAATCAATGATCGGATCGTTGATGTATCTAACCGCAAGCAGGCCAAACATCATGTTCGCGGTTTGTCAATGCGCATGATACCATGCTAATCCTAAACTTTCACTTCTTATTGCTGTCAAAAGAATCTTTTGGTATCTTAAAGGAAGCCCAAAACTGGGTCTTTAGTATCAAAAAAATTCCGAATTTGATTTATATTCTTTTGCTGACAGTAATTACGGAGGTTGTGAGCTTGACAGGAAATCAACTTCTGGAGGATGTCAATTTCTTGGTGATCGTCTGGTGTCATGGAAGTGCAAGAAACAACATATAGTCTCAACCTCAATAGCAGAGGTGGAATACGTAGCTGCTTTTTCCTGTTGTTCTCAAGTTATCTGGATGCAACATCAGCTCATGGATTTTGGTTTGAATTTTCTAGAAACCCCTATTTTTTTAGATAATAAGGCTGCAATTCAAATTGCTAAAAATCCTATTCAACACTCGAAAACCAAGCACATCGATATCAAAGTGCAATTGTCAGAGACTATTATGAGCGTTCGCTCATTCGGTTGGAACAAGTTCCCACTACTAATAATATGGCGGATTTGTTCACAAAACCATTTAACAAGGCTCGATTCGATGTGCTTGTGGGATTTTTGAAAATGATATGCTTTGAGGACTAACTTTTGTTTTTAGGTTAGTTTGAATTTGTGCATTTAGTTTTCATTCTCACCCATGCACAAATTTAGGGGGAGAAATAAACAAAAACCAAACAAAAAATATAAAAATCATAAATCCAAAAATAGTGTTCTTTTAGTAGCGTATCTCTTTAGGTGTTGTGATGGGAAGTGATATATTCATGTGATAACAGGCAATTTGAATCCGTGTAATGTACCAAAGCTGAATTATCTGGACTCTATGTTCGATGCGCTGGTAGGCACGAAATATTTGAATGGACTTGACTAGGTGTAGATGAACTTAAGGAATCTAGATATTTGACAAATCTTAACTTAGATAGTCCCATTTAGCCTGACAATACGACGCTTGGGTAGATTGAGCAGGGAGATATACATGAGAATCCACCGGTCACACTAAAGCAATTTGTATCTAGAACCGTGGTTTAATTCTTCCTTGATGTACGAACCTTGTCCTTAATTCTGGTATTGACGGGGAGACTAGGGAATTCCGATAAAGTAGGTTTGTAGGAAATTAATTTCTTGCTTTCTTTCTGTTAGTCATATGTTACCTCCTCTACGTGATTGAAATACATCCGACCTGGACTGCAACATATGCAATTCAATTTCTCTGCATCTTCTATCTATGCTATTCTTTCTGTCTGTTAGTCAGATTCTGTCCCCTTTGCGTGATTGAAATACATAAGACCTGGTACACATCATATGCACCATTCTACTTCTCAATCCCACTAAATCTGGTTAGTCATATGTTTCACCCTCTGCGAGATTGGAAGAGATCTGACCTGGGTGTATAACATATGCATTCTAAATCTGACTTCTCCCATAATAATTGTCTGCTCACCTAAAGTAAGGAGCGCTTTGGAAGTTTCTGATTATTAGGGTATGTCAGGAAGCGAGAAACATATTCAAGTACATTTAAAATTAAACAATCACTAGGTTGTCTGTAGATCTCGCTGCTCAATTTAGGTGGACAACAATATCCTTGGCCGTCATCAGAAAATGGTCCTTAGAAATTTTATCTAGAAACGTAAGGTCATAATGCCTTGTCATTCATAGTATGTCAAAATATATGTCATAATCTTTCGTGTTTAAGTGGACGATAATGCCGACGATCGACCAGATCTAGACATGAAGGTGGAGGTAATATAAACAGATTAAGGATGTCTAATAACTTTGATCCCAATATCACAAAAATATTATTAGCATTAGTTGAGGTGAAATTAGTGTTAATTCATTTTAATTTCAAATTTTATTTATGTTATTTTTATTTTTATCTTGATAAAAATAAAAAATAAAAAATTAATTAAAATTTTTTTAGTTTAATTTTTAGAATTTGTTTTATTTTATTTTTATTTTTATTCTATTTTCTAGTCCTCAAAATGCTTTATTTTTTAAATTTTCAGGCATTGGGCTTAATTTTTGAAGCCTCTTGGGTTGCAGCCAATGGAAAATGGACAGGGTTTTGGGTCTAGGTATAAAACCCAGTGTGTCCGGCTATAAACTTCTTCTGCTCACCATTCATTGCTCCAGCCGTAAACTCACCCAAATACTCTCTCATTTACTATTCATTGATCCATCTCATTTGTGTTTGAAATTGGAAATTAACTGTTTAATCTTTTAGGTATGCATATTCCGATCATCGAAATACCATTCTAACTGTAAAACGACCTTGAATCAAAGGATTAATCGATAAAATCAAAATTGACGGAGTTTACGGCTATTGAAGGGTTTACAGTCATACATCGGTTTATGGCCGTAAACTCCCTATCTGACCGTAAACTAAATTTTTGGACAATAAAATACTGTTTTTAACACTTAATCTCCATTAAAGCCTAATTAAATTGTTACATGAGTAAAACCTTAGTCTTAAATGATTAAATAAGTTGTTTGCTCACTTGGCTTGGTTTAGTGTGGATCAAAATGGATGGACTTAAGTTTGCTGATAGTCACAATTTGACGATCCTTTTGGTTGACCATCCTGCTGCTCATGGTGATTTCAAGTCTATGTTCCATGGCTTGAAGAAATATTGCTTAACTACTGCTCTGACTCTCAATCCAGTGATCTATCAAAGTCTGATTCAAGAGTTCTGGTCGACTGTAGCAGTAAAAAAAGGGGATGATGGTTCAAAGTCTGTTGAAGCTACTATCAAAGGATGCAAAGTCACTCAACAGAGTAGATCATGCGGGAGGTGCTGAGAATTGAAGATTAACTAAGTTTCTCCACTAAGATTGCAATGGATAAAGCACAGGAAATCATAGATCAAATGGGATATGAAGGTAATTTTCCTCCTACTCTCAAGATGTTGTTACCACCATACTGGAGGTGTCTAGCTCATGTCTTTGTGAACTATATATCAGGAATGAAATCTGGGGCAGGTGAAATCTCTTTAAGGAATACAGGTGCAATTGCTGCTCTGGCGACATGACTTGATTTCAACTTCTCTAAGTTCATCTTGGAGGAACTTATCGAGAACATTGAATGAAAGAAGAGAGACAAATTTCTCATGTATCCAAGATTCCTCCAAGTGATCATAAATATGCAATACCCAGAGAGCAGGAGAAACACTTGATATGAAATCTCTTGGGTCAAACACTGTTGGTCTAATCAAACAGAACCGTAAGGGTAAATTCACGTTCCAAGGAAAATATCCTTTGCTAAAGTTTGGAGCTTTTGCAGAGTTAAGTGAGTCATCTGAGTATGAAGAGTCCTCTAACACCTGGATTCTGAAAATGATGTGATAACTGTCTCTGAATATGAAGATGAGAGAGTTCCACCTGCTGCAATTGTAGTAGAGGAACATGATAATGTGATCAACGTGGAAGTGCAGAGTGATTTTCATGAGAGTGTAAATACGGGTGATGATGGTGAAAATTGTGACATCCCCATTTTCACGGCCAGAAAAGACCGATTTTGTTTACGATTTATAAAAATCAGAGTACTTCTTTTCATAAAAATGTTGCGGAATTTGTTCCCAGAAAAGCATGATAAATACGTTATCAAAACATTTTCGAAGAAACGTATTTTATTTATTTTAAAACGTTTGGGATGTCATCGTCAATACATAAACATAAGCATAAACAGAACTTACTAGTGATCTACATCTCTTTAATCTCTCAGTGTAATGTGACTTCATGACAACACCTGTGACATAAATAAACTGATTGGGTCGGGTTGGAAAACCTGGTGAGTACATGGGTTTTCAACCTACAATAATGCATTTATTATGTTCAAATAATCAAACAATCAACCCAATTACCGATCCCCATTATCTTCTTTACTCTTAAGGATTTACCCTAAGAATCAACCATTCCTCGTTCATACATTCCTAAAGATCATCCTAAGGAATGGGCACGAAGTCCATCGACACCGGGGTTTAGGCACTAAGTCTGCATAGTCGCCAAATTTTATACAACAGGCACTAAGTTTGCATAGTCGCCAGGTTTTTGGCACCAAGGCTGCATGATCACCAGGGTTTAGGCATCAAGTCTGCATGATCGTCAGGGTTTAGAGTACACCGAGTGAACACATTGTTCACAACACTTATAGGTTGCGAGTCTGCTATTGTTCCACTGGACTGTCTAGAATAGTCCGTGGTTGTCATCCATACTCTGCTGAATGACGGGGCCATCGTTTGGGAAAAGGCTTCTCACATCGTTCACCACTCACCCTCACCTCGTGGTATATAACACCTCTCAACTCATCGTCCAACTTATATTCCATCTATTACATCTACCCATGTTTTACACCAACATTTTTGTAGATATAAAATACATATACAGTTTAAATCCTTTAAAACGTGTATAAAATCGTTCAACTAGCATAGACAGCAAGTACTCAGATAATACGCACACATAACATGTAATTTATATAGAATACTTCATATCTATGTGTAAGATGAAAGGGACCATGCACTCACCTGGTAAGGTGGTGAGTCGGCACTCGGACAACACTTCGTTACTCTTAAAACAATTATCCCTTGACGAAACCTAGTATCATTACCACTAGAGTTTAGTCTAACGTTTGACGAAACTAATTAATAGTCTAGCTATTATTACTATTATATAAGCGTTAAAAAAAATACTTATATAACCCATAATAATAGTCCAAATACTCCTTATAAGGTCCTAATAACATTACTATATCGAAACATAAGCTATGCTAAAGATAGGGTAGGCGTAGCTCACTTACAGCGTGTTTTCTCGAAAACCGGGGTTCGCTGGAGTAGCGTTCCTGAGCCAAAAGGCTCTTTTCTAAGGACTCCGGGAGCCTCGGGGCTTCCTTCGGGTGCTAGGGAGGTTCCCTAGGCTTTTTGGGGGGTTTGGGGATTTAGAGAGAGAAACTAGAGAGAGAAAGTGAGGTTGGATGGTGTGGAGAATGAAGGGAACCCGACACCTCTATTTATAGGGGGTCTGGCAGCTCAACTTGTCAATTTGGCCTCTAACTCGTCGAGTTCATGGGCAGGTTTCAGCATTCTGGTGGTGCCACGTGTGTGGCTCACATTGCGCGACGTCATCCCTTTTGCAGCAGCACCCTGTTGACTTCTAAACCCCGTAACTTTCGCATACGAGGTCTGTTTTTGACGTTCTTTATATCCACGCGTAGGTAAAAACAAGATCTACAACTTTCATTTAGACTCTGTTGGTTAATTCTAGACCGATCTCAAATTTAACAGCAGGAGGCGTCTAGACTGTTAAATGACCATGAAGAATTCGTAACTCCTTCATACGGACTCCGTTTTCGTCTATCTTTTTATTGTTTAGTTCGTATTAATGAGACCTTCAACTCTCATTTAGGTCGCGTAAGCCAAAAACCGCTCGAACTAAAATTCGAGTTTCGGGCCGTGCACTACTAAGCCAAATCTTAGAAAATTCATAACTTCCTCATACAAAGTCAGATTTGGGCGTTCTTTTTTTGTATGTTGTCGGTTTAACGTATACTACAAATTTGGTTTAGATCACTAAGGCGAAAAATTCATCCAACGTAAATTCACTATTTACGTCTCCCGGTGCCGTGCCGGTTTTGCCGAAAAACTTCGACGAGCCATAATTTCTTCGTTATAACTCAGATTTCGACGTTCTTTATATGTACGGAACCCTTGAGACATATTCTACAACTTGCTGAAGATTATTTCTAAATAATATTTTGTTGAAAAGTCATTTTTGACCCCTATTATCTCTAAATTGACTAGCCCGGATCTATGAGCGTTACAAAAACGATGGTGAAAAAGATGGATTTGAAGATGATGATTCAATTTTTTGTGGTAACCTGCCCACGCATGACGATATGGATTTTGATTTGAATTTTATGGATATATATTGCCCCAGAAATGAGGACCTTGACTCCTTTGACGGTGTCAATGAACTTGATCAACCGTCAACAGTGACACAGGAAGTGGATAATGTTCAAGAAGCTACGCCTCCTTCCTCTGCACAAATGGCAAGTACTCCAATTGATACGGATACAACATCAAGGATGTCTCCCCTTAATGTTGATGTTCCAACTTCTACGCCATTTGTGAGTGATTCGCTTATGACACATACCTCCCAGCCGCCACTGAAGAGAAGAAGACATGAACCGAGGTCGGGGGTACTTATTTAGGAATAGACCTCACCCATTCAACCTGCAATCACTACATCAAATACTACTCAAACTGTTTCAACTACTCCTGATCTTGTAGGACCAAGATGCATTTTTGAAGCTGGAGGTTCTTCAGCTCCTGGAGGTTCCACCCCACCAAGGCCTTCACATGATATCACCTCTGTGAGGCTTGCAAGGGACTTGGCAGCACAAGAAGCATCATGTCTTCCTCCTCTTGGTAAAGGCATATCAATCGAGGAAGCAAACTCAGAGGGAAAGGAACCTTCCAATTCAGAGCTCGCGGTCGAGATTGGAATTCTAAAGCAAACGATCATTGAGAAGGATGTTTTGATAGTTTCATCTCTTAGATGTTGAAGTTGACAACGAAGCCAAGACAAACTAAATAACTGATCTCCAAACTCACCTTGGAGCGCTGACTGCATGCTATTATGACCTAAAGAACAAAATTTATGAAGAATTTGGTGATAAGTTTGAGTCATCTGTCGATCATCCTGTAGCATCTCAAGGTCTTCCCAGTGCTCCGGTCCAACCTTCTTTAAATGACAACACTGTGGATTCTTCACCTACCAAAACCACACGAATTGTCAATCGATTCGAAAATAAACGTGTGAATGCCAACACACAAATCACTATCAAGCATGCCAAGAGAAAGGTCACCCTTGACAAGAAACAAGAATTACTCTTCATGAGGAACTCTGATGAGAATCGTAGTGGAGACCAGCCTCAGCTCACGGTGACTGGTCTTAAAAAACGAAAGTTTGGTGATGTGTTTGGAAATCGATCGGGAATTAGGATGTGGCGATATCATACTAATTTAAATATGTGGTTGGTGAAAAGGAAATTTGACGCTCCTAAATACTACAAAATGCACAAGATTTCTGTTCCTGGACAAAAATCGATCTTATAGAGCTTTCAAATGCTCTATTCCACAGTCCCTCCAAGGATCCTTAGGCTACAAACTTCAAACTCTTTCTGGAGAAACAGGTGAAAGAGAATTTTTCTGGGATGAAGACTGCAGAATCTCTAGTTAGAAAAGACAAAGATGTGCTAGATCCTCGAACCAACGAGCCAATGAAGATAGTGTTGTGGTCTGCCACTAAACAGATAAAAGAAATCCCAATTACTCAACACTTTCAAGATGGATATCTGGATCTGATGGAATTCTGGGCCTTTGATGTGGCCATAGCCATTGCAGTTATCAAGTTCTGCGACAACGAAACTTTACTATGACTTGTTGAAGCTAAAGATCTTCTAAGGTTTAGGGAAAGGGATATTCACACTTTGGCAAAACATCAGATAATCTACAAAAACAAATTCATGGAGGCAGTTGCTAAGGAATATACTGGAATGATTGCAAAGATAATTGATCACAAGCTTTGGATGGGGGCGATGGGAAGATCCGGTGTAGGTTTCTAGATACTCAAGATAAAAGATGTCATAACTCATGCTAGCCACAAACCAAGGGGGAGATTGATAGGTCATTATTTAGTGGTTTGGGCTAGGCAATCTTTGTTATCAGTCTTTATAGGCTCTTGGTATTGTTAAAGGTGTTTTGTAGCTTCTTTTTATGTGTTTATGGCTAAGTTGGTGTTCACAGACGTAAACATGTTTACGGCCGTAAACTTGTTTACGGTTGGTCAGTTACTATAAATAGTTCGTGTCAGCGTTTGTCAGAAGTAGACGTATCAATAGAGTTTACGGTCAGTGTGTGTGTTCATCAAGGTGTACCAGACATTTTGTGAATGAATGTGTTCATTGCTTGATTATCTTGTTCTTCTACTCATTCTTGTTATTGTTTTTTATCACTAGTTTGATTCACTAAATCGGGACCTTACAGGGTTCCCATGGCAGGTGGTTAAGACCATGTCGGGTTTCCAGTGGCACTCGGTATAAAACCTTGGAGGGTTTACACGCCATATGTTTGTATGCATGGCTTATGTGGTATGTGTAGCTTATAGAGCTAATATGGATTATGTGATTATGTGGATTGTGTGGGGTATGCTCTTGGGAACTCACTAAGCATTAGCTTACAGTTTGTTGGTTGTTTCAGGCACTTCATAGGCTAAGGATAAGGATCCGACTAGTTGGCACAACATTCACTCTCCGACGATTTTATTTGGGGACACTCTGATATTATGGATAAAATGTTTGATACTGTGGATTTTGAAAACAATTGTTATTGGTATTTTATGTTCATTGGAAATGATTTTGTTAATTAATAATGAAAAATTTTATTGGAAAATTTGGGTTGTTACATTGACTTTTTTTTGTGTGTAACACCCGATTCAATGTACTTTTCATTTTCTTACCCTTGGTGTGTAAATAGTTTGCAAATTTGGTCCCTAAGGGGCATTATCGCCATTTACGGAAAAGTAGGAGTACGCCTGGGGGTATGCACCCAAGGGACACACCCTAGTTTTTAGGGATTGGACCTTATTTAAGCAACATTATGACCCATGATCCACTCATTTCTCAGCCTCCATTACCCTTTGAGCCTTATTTCGAAACCCTAGCCCCTGTAAGGAAGATTTGACCCTCTTTGTGTGTGTTGGTGAGCTTTGAGGAAGAATAGTTTTAAAGAAGGAGCTTTGATCAAAGGAGAGCTTGTCGATCCAAATTGTACTCATTTTTTACATCTTCATTGAGGTATAAAGCTTGGAACTTGCCCATTGTATGCTTAGATCTAGTCCTTATGGAGGCTTTTTGCAAGTTTTATTCATATAAATAAGATCTAGCTGGTTTCTTCCACTACAAAAGTTAGGAGTTTCTTCTCTTGATGTTTCTGAGGTCCCTAGTCTATAAAGTTAGCATTCTGTTGGTTGTGGATCAACCATGTATGTGTTTATGTCCATTTGGTGAATGTAGAATGCTAAATCTAGGGTTTGAGTTCATTTAAGCCATGCAAAGGCTTCAAGTTAATGACTTTATGAATAAAGCATTCCCTAATGCTTGGATCTGAAGTTTGGACGCTTGGTTTCAAGCATTAAGTGCTTATCAGAAAAAGTGCTTAATGGGCACGTACGTTAGGCGTACACAAGCATACGCGCGTTCAACTCCCAATCAGGCACACGACGTAGTACGCCTGGCACACGTCTGGTAAGCACATTGTATCAGGCCTGGTCTTGGGCTTTATGGTTTGGGCCATTTTCGGACTATAAGGTTTTGGACCTTTTTGGGCCACTAGTCATTCTTACTTCGGGCGATTGTTAGGCATTGGGCCTTCTTGGATTTGGGCCCATATTGGGCTTTGGGTAACCTTTAGGAAAATGGGCCACTATCGGGCTTTTAGTGCCATTGAGTTTGGGCCTTGGATATTGGGCCAAGTGAGGAAAGGGTAAAATGGTCTTTTACCTTGGGTGTTGGACCAATGAACTAGATTCCTGGTTATGGATTATAACCCGATTTTTAATTGGGGTTTTATTTGGTTGGTTAGTGTGGGGATTCTCTGGTTCAGCAGCCCGAGCATCTATTGACTGACACCACACTGAGGTGAGTTTATTCAGTATAATGTCGGAAACTATGGATTGTATGTGCTTGTAGTCTTTATGAATCTTGTTGTATCTGTTGTATGCATGTGTGCCTATTTTCTATATGTATATGGGGTGAAATAGACTTGGAAGGATGCATAAAATGAATGTTGTTCAAAATAACTGGGGGAATGTTTATGAGGATCGTAAGTATTTAGGATCGGGGAAGTTCTTAGGAAATTTAGACACAAATATATGCACTTCGGTCTTGATGTAATGGATGAGCTCAAAATGGACTGTCTTGTGCGATGTTGGTGGCTAGGGGTTTAATGTGATAATCGGATAATAAAATCAGTTTTGCTTGGGGGCAAACAAAAGACTACTGTGGGGTAGTTTGATAACGTCTATTTTATACATAGATTTATGGCGTTTTCTTGATATTTTATACTATTTTTATGTTATTTAGAACTAAAAGGTACTTGTAATGCATTAACTTATATTTTATAGGAATACTTGTTGCTAGACTAGAAAGGAAGCGAAAAGGCTGGAAATTGGAGCTGAATTGCAAAATGCAAAGGAGTGGTTGAAGTAGCCTATTACGCCCAGTGCAATGGGGAGTACACCCAGCGTCCACGGCTGGGTGGCAATGGATCAAAACATGAATTTTACGCCTTACACCGAGCGTAAGACAAATTACACCCAACATACGTAAGTCGGTTTAAAAACCTATATATTGCAATTTTTGGTGATCCAAAAGGGGGATTATGACTTTTATTCATCATTAGTTGACAAGAAACACTTCTTTTGCTATTTTGAGGGTCTAAAAGGCGGCCAAAGGACTGTTAAGCTCATATGGAGCGAAGATCTAAAGGATTAGAGAGCAGATTCATGACATAAATCATTTTTTTGTTGTTTTGATCATGATTAGCATTCCAATGTGATTCCATATGTGTTTACTTTTTGATTTGGGTGTTAAAACCCTTTGTTTTGTGTTTATGATTTGATGAATTTTGATATTATGGATTAATTGCTGTTTAGATTGTTTATTCTTCTTTAATTTATTTTGTCAAGTTTTATTGCAAGATCCATATGTGTTATAGATTGTTATTTTATTCCCTATTGTTAAATTAATATAGTTTAGATAATCATTTTCAATATGTTAATTTGAATCATAGTTGTCCATGACCATTGGTAATTGTGACTATAGTTGGATCAAAGCCTAGGGTTAGAGAATACAGTGATGAACTTTAATGTGTGTGCATGAGTAGATCATCATTCTATGCATAAATTAATTCCTATGATCATTAGGATTATTAAAGATCAAATCTTTCTAAATATTAACTGAACACTGATTTTCATGATTGTTTGTTTACTTGATCTTTAAATTAATAGTTGTGTTAAAATCAAAGGATTAGTTGTCTAATCATGATGCTAGTCATATTAGGAATTGGTTAATAATGAATAAATATTCACTGCCTTATGTAGTTAGTCAATATTTTTAGATGAAATCCTGTCTAAACCAAAGTACATAAAGATATTTGTATTAAGTTAGTTTATCGATATTTAATGTTAAGTTTTTTATTTGAGTTTTAATAAAACCCATCTTTACTGTTTTCCTGTGTTTAGTGTAAATTATAGTCAAAAACACCAAATTAATTCACCATTATTCCCCTTGTGTCCGACACCTAGTCTTATCACAACTATACTATTACATGATTACGTACACTTCGTAGTTTGTTTATTAGTCACGTTGCGATAAATCAGTTTTATAAATTTTAAAACATGAGTAATTAAAATATATACATAAAATCACAGATTAATTATAGTATTTGGCTTTCCACAACTAATAGTATTTCTCTTACTATTAGTCATTATCTCAAGCTATAACTACTTACTCATCTCAACTCATCATAGGATTCTCATTTAAGACCTAATTCAAAATTTTACTACAAGAGGACTCTATACCATACCTCTTTTATAATACTCATAATAACTACAAAGGATATCAACTAAATAAACTCTCAACTCTTAACTTAACTTTTTATTATATGATAATTGAATAAATATTTGATTTCTTATAATGATATAAATCCTCTGATGATATCATATTCTTATCAATTAACTAATACAAGTTTTAACACATTTCTCTTTATAATCAACTAAAACCTCGTCCTCCTCCTATATCCATAGTTTTCTATTCATTCTTATTTCCTCATGTCACCTCTAAATTTAAACAACTCACATATTTCTATTATGCTTAGAAACTTCTTGTGTCTTAATTTACTCTTCCTCTCATATAACTCTTTTTAGCAGTGATCGACTTAAATTGTTAGTGAAAATGGTCCTGACAATAACAAATCGATAATTCTCTTAATCATTAACATTATTTTCAAATATCAAAATCAATCAGTATTCCTACTAATATTCAGAAGTTTATAATCATCCTCATAATTGACAGCATTTTAGAAGTTTATCATCATCCTCATAATTGATAGCTTTTGTTAACTATCATTTGGTACTCGACTTATGGTTCATCTTGTGACATCCCCGTTTTCACGGCCAGAAAAGACCGATTTTGTTTATGCTTTATAAAAATTAGAGTATATCTTTTAATAAAAAGGCTGCGGAATTTGTTCCCAATAAAACATGATAAATACGTTATCAAAGCATTTCCGAAGAAACGTATTTTTATTCATTTTAAAACATCTGGGATGTCATTGTCAATACAGAAACATAAGCATAAACAGAACTTACATTCATTATCAATAGTGATTTATATCTCCTTAATCTCTCAGTGTAATGTGACTTCATATCAACACCTGTGATATAAATAAACTGAGTGGGTCAGGCTGGAAACCTGGTGAGTACGTAAGGTCTTCAACCCACATTAATATAACGATTATGTTTAAACATTTAAACAATCAACCCAATTACCCATCCCCATTATCTTCTTTATTCTACCCTAAGAATTTAGCTATTCATCGTTTATTTATTCCTAAGGGTTATCCTAAGGAATAGGCACGAAATCCATCGTTGCCAAGGTTTACTCAACAGGCACTAAATCCATAGTTACCAAGGTTTATCTCGTTCATTGACAGTATCGTTTCCGAGACTCCTCTCGCAATACAGGTCAATGGGTTTTATCTCGTTTATCGACGGTATCGTTTCCGATAATCCACTTGCAATACGTGTCGATGGGTTTTTAGAATACACCTGGTGAATACACAGTTCAAAACACCTACAAGTTGCGAGCCTGCTAGTGTCCACCGGACTATCTAGAATAGTTTGTGGTTGTCACTCATACTCTGCTGGATGATGGGGCCAACACTGGGGTAAAGGCTTCTCTCATGGTTCACCTCTCACCCTTACCTCATGGTTTATATAACCTATTCATCATTTTATTTTTGTCATACAAACTATTTCATCTACCCATGTTTTACGCATCACATTTTGTAGATATAAAATACGTATACAGTTAAGATAATTTAAAACATGTATAAAAATCTTTCACCCAACACATGAAGCATGTATTCAGACAGTATACACACATAGCACGTAAATTATATAAAATACTTCATATCTGTGTGTAAGCTGAAAGTAACTATGCACTCACCTGAGAAGGTGGTGACTCGGCACTCAGACAACACTTCATTACTCTTAAAACAATTTCCCTAGACAAAACCTAGTATCAATATCTCTAGGGTTTAGTCTAACGTTACCCGCAACTAATTAATAGTCTAGCTATTATTATTATTATTATTATTATTATTATTATTATTATTATTATTATTATTATTATTATTATTATTATATGTCACTCCCCAAAACCAAGAACAACGGAAACGTTCTGGGGCGGAGGACGTCATGTATAATATCACAACAATGTAAAGTAGTAAACAAGCAACAACATCATCCATTGCATTAATAATATAATTAATATACAAATGTGTTCTGTCAAATTTTGATAAACACTAAAGCATAAATCAAAATGAAAGATGAGTCTTGAACAAGCTCCATCTTCCTTTGTCCTTGCATCGGTACCTGTCTATGATGACCTGAGGATACAAGTAATTTTGAAAGCGAGTATCAGCTCTGAAGCTGGTGAGATCATAAGTATTTTAGTGTCTTAATTTGTATGTAAGAATTTGTAAGTTGATGAACTATAAGGATGAAAATGTTTGTAAATGAACTGTAAGTATGAAAATGTTTGTAAAACTACTGTAAACGTTTGAAAAACTCTAGAATCCCTATGATTCCTACTATTATATAAGGGTGTCTTCTACCAAGACCTAACTGTTCTCAATGTTCGTGTCATGTAAAAGTGTGTAATTTTCCCAAGTGTAACTAATATTAACAAAATATAGTTTTTACATTTATAGTTTAAGTGAAAAGATCACTAAATATATGTATAGGGAAAATTAATGTAGTACTAAAACGTAGCGCTATAAGAACTACTGCTGTACTAACTACCTTAAACCGGATTTATATTAAGGTATCATGTGATAAATTGCACCATACTATAGACTGGTAACAACGACAACGTATAGTCGAAAAATAAGGTATGACGTTTGGCACCCGCAGACCTGCCGGTCCGGCTGTAGCTAGCAGCAAGGTGTAGGATAGTCAATCCAGTATAGATCTATACGCAAACTCACGCTCCCCCTTCAAGATACTCTGGCTACAACTCGGGTCATGACAATTAAGGCATGCTCCCATACAGTGGATCACTATTTTATTAGCGTATTAATGTAACTGTAATGTAACGAACTGTTCTAGCTGTAATGTACGTGCTCTCTACCTAGCAAGTATAGTAATGTAATCATCCTAGTATAGTTGTATATGTTCTCTTTCTAGTATAGTTGTATATGTTCTTCTAGTAGTACGTATTGACTCATTAATCAATTGACTCATAGTATGATATCGCGTTCTAGTAATAGTTCTAGTATCTTCCTAAACTACCCATATGGTAGTTTACTAGTAATCTAACTGATACGTATGGACATGGATGTATACCCTTGCTACCCAAGGGCGTGGGATGAACTGGAAGGACCTTTTATGACTATATATGTACACATGATATATAACTAATATTTAAACGGCTTTCGGACGAGTACCCGATATCCCACCAAACCACATCTCAAGCACGAAAAGGAAATAGGGTGAATAGCCTTCCTAAGTCTTTTAAACATTTCTTATATAACTATGCATATAGAGGCATGCAATTTATAATATAAAAGCATAAATAAGTTTTGTAAAACATTTGAACATAATTATTATCTTTAGAAAAGATCGACTTGATGTCAACCTATAAAACTGTTTTGAAGGCATAGGTTTGATAAAACAGTTTAAGTATAAGGAAACATTTGTTTGAAACACAATTGTAAATAAGTTTGAAATGTGATATACAGAGTAAAATGTACAGTGTAATAAGGAGTTTAAAACATATAAAATGTTTATAAAAATCATTTGAAGGAAACTGTTTGGTAAAACGGTTAATATGTAGTAAATCATTTGAATGCTGCATATTAATCACATGTGATTGATATAATAACTAGCATGATTCTACTTGTATCCCCCCATAAAACATTTAAAAATAGCTTAAAACATTATTTAAGGGGGGTATGAACTCACCTGCAGTAAGTGACTGGAATTGAACGGACTGTTATCGTAAGGAAGGATCGGAGAAGTGCTTGGTGTCAAGTGAAGACTTTAGACACACACAACGATCCTAATTACATATGAAGACATATGTATATAAATAATTACTGATTAAAACACTAATTATACAAGTATAAACAATTTAACGCGAGGAAAACACTTTTGGTCAAGTGCTAGGAGGCTAATGGGTTGCAACAAAGGTGTGCAATACCTCAAATGGGAGTAAGGTCTAATGACCATATTCTTTGGAGTTTACGGCCCAGGGGAGTAAACTCCTGGCCGTAAACTCTACATTGGGTCATTAATTGAGGCTTAAAGTTGTTACAACTCAAGTGGTAAATTGTTCCAAGGTTTAAACACGTGTTTGGTTGTCATATTAACTCCTTTAAGGAGTTTACAACCCTGGGATCATATTCCCTTGGAGTTTACGGCCGTAAACTTCCTTGGGAGGGTGTTTATGTTGTTTTCAAGTCTCTAACATTTCAAGGTTATGATCTATGTTGGGTTCTAGGCATAAGGAAGGAGTTAGGGTGTCATTTGATCCCTTTATAGGGGTTTACGGCCCAAGAACTTGTCTTGGCCGTAAACTCCTTAATACTTGTGATTCCTTATGTTTTCTAGGCTTTAAACATTTTAGGGTACTTGTCCTAATTTAAGCCTAAGCCTTAGGAAGTGTTTCAAATCATTTTGGCACTTAAACATGGAGTTCACGGCCTAAGAAGCTCCTTGGCCGTGAACTCACTTTCATCATTGATTCTTATTGCTTTTGGTGTCCTAAGCATGCAATGGTGGGTTCTAGTTTGAGTTCTAAAGCTTTGAGGGACTTTGGGACACCGTAGGACCTTAAAATGGAGTTTACTCCCCAAGTGTTCTTGGGCGGTAAACTCCCAAATCTTGGTGTCTTGTTCCTATTTTGATGTTTTCTAGTCACATACACACTAGCATACAAGTCTAAGGTAGTTACAATTCACGGGGAAAGGACTAGGTAGCATTTAAGCCACATATTGGAGTTTACTCCCCAAGAACGTTCTTAGGCGGTAAACTCCCGAGTCTAGTTGTTTTGTTATGAAATTGATGTTTCTAAACACAATCTAAGCTATATAACATAACTAGATCGAAGCACTCACAATTTGGGAAAAAAACCCGAAGATCCGTGAGAGAGAATTTTGACTTTTCTCTAAATGGAATTCAACAAATGAACCAATTTGGTTCAAAATTCTATTTATAGTCCTGAGATATTTTTGGCAGAAAATATTTTTAATCCTGGAACGAAATCTAATGTCCTAGAGTATTGGAATAATAGTGTTGCACAAAACCCTAGTGCATCCACTCTCCTAATATCTCCTTAAGTGTAAAATCCTGAAAACTGCCAAACTTATACTCGAAATCTAAGTTTTCACTGTAACTGTTCTACTTCTATTGGCTTCAAATGATTTGTTCAGAGTGGAAAATTCGGGTTGTCACATCATCCCCCTGTTGAAGGGAATTTCGTCCCGAAATTAGAATTTAGGCAAGGAAGTATGTACGAATGATCGAGTCGTGAGGAGGAAACTTCCTAATCGATTGGTTCTAGCGCACCTAAGTGAAGTCGGGTTCTCGGTTGGCATACCAACAAACCTTCACTAACTGGCGACGACGTTGCTTCGTCCGCTTGACCTCTCGGTCGAGGGTCACTACGGTTCTAATATGAAGGCGAGGATCTCGACGAGTGGACTTACAAGAGTCCTAACGGAAAGGTATGGTTTCATGATCGAGACGCGAAGAGTAGGGTGTACGTTACTGAGTTCGCGGAGTAGGTCTAGTTGTGCGAGGCACAGGACCGATTCTGATAAGAATCTCGGAGGTCCTAACTATATTGGATTTAGCTTTCCATGCGATACAAAGCGTATTAAGCCATTCCCAGAGTGAGTTAACCTAAAGAGCTTGGTCACTCACTTCGAATTCCAAAGGCACCCTTTCTTCCTTAACTTCCCAGTCAAAGGCCATCCCTTGCTGGGTCAAAGTCGTACGAGTTTCTGTAATTTTGCGAGGAGTTCTGAATGAACTAAGACGGTAGGTCGGTAAGACCTAGAATTTGGCGAAAGACTGTCGGCGTCTCTGGTGTCGACAAATGCTCAACGGTCTTGACAAATTGAAAGAGTACTCAAAATTTTCCACATTACAATAGTGTGTCTTAGAAATTTGACTCTCTTCAATTTCAAAACTCGTGCCTAGAGAACTTCGCTAATGTTCCTCTGTAGGAAATGTTTGCATGGGTTTTCTTCTTACTACGAGGGTAGTAAGTAAGTCATTACATGGAGAAATGACGAACTGATCCAAGTGAGAAAGATGTAACCCTATTCATTTAGCTCATGAAAACTATGGGCGTATTGCTCCTATCCGAAGGGTATCACTACGGACTCGAGGTGTCCGCATCGAGTTCACGAGATAGTCTTCCAGACATCTTTCCCTAACACTCGAACTGGTGATATTTGGATCTCAGATCCATTCCTGGAAGTAGTTTCTTTCCTTGCGTTTGCTCAACCATTTCGTCTACGCGAGGCAGAGATAACGATTTCTAATGAAAAATCTTGACGGAGTCCTCGATAACCGAGGTACATACAATGCGATCCGTCGATCTCTGGAAGAATATGACCGGGGTTCTCTAGGGTGAGAAACCTAGTCTTCTAATTCTATTTCTGTGTAGTTCGCTAAGTTGTCCGGACTGTTCTTGTATCTTCGTAGGTGTTCAAACTACAGGGTGATCTGTTTACGGGAGTCGTACTGGGTTCTAAGTTTGTTCACATGATGATGTGATTACTCGCAGACTTAAGCAGTTCTCCATCTTGAAGTTCATATTAGAATTCATACATGGTTTCACAATCACAACTTCGCGTATACGAGTCGTATATAATTAAGATTGAAAAGGTAGTCGAATAACTGATTCTTCTTTAAACTCACATCCCATCGGGGGAAAAACAAAAGTTAAAGTGGAATCATCAATTCTAAACCTGTAGAAGCTTGATTATATATCACTCTTATGTATACCTTCCCCAGTGATAGATCAATCGCATGAATCCTTGGATTAAACTTGACGTACTGCATGAGTGGTACTTCGGGGATTTCTTCAGAAATAAAATAACTAAGAGGTACTCCTGGCATGAGTACTTCGGTGTTCTGATATGACGGCTTCACTGGAAAAGTGATCTAGAAGAAAGAGATGTACATATGAAGCTGTTTTTTTGAGGATCAAATTGAATCGAGTCGTATGATAATGTTGAAATCATACTGAAACTTAAAGACATTAGATTTGAACATAATATGTTTACAGACAAAACACAACCATGCAACCATGAACAGAGTTACAGTACTTTAGATTTACCACAAGACTATTGCTGCGAATAAGATATACTACAAAAGACAAGTATACGCAACACGAGAATCCCTATACAGATAGGATCTCGCAAAAGGTAAGACTCTAGTTGCACTAGTTCTGGATAGTTTATAAGTCTGTTACAACAACACGCCTAAGTTAC
Organism: Lactuca sativa; assembly: GCF_002870075.4. Classification (NCBI taxonomy): domain Eukaryota; kingdom Viridiplantae; phylum Streptophyta; class Magnoliopsida; order Asterales; family Asteraceae; genus Lactuca; species Lactuca sativa. The sequence goes on from NC_056625.2 coordinate 252,535,530, forward strand.
ATTAACGAGGGTTCCGGCGTAGGCTCTCCTGCAGCTGTGATCCTGAGAATCTTCCTATCAACACCCGAGTTCTTTGCTATCGGGCAATCTTTCTTGAAGTGCCCTATCTCCCCGCATTGGTGGCATGACTGGCTAGTACTAGCTTTGGTGACGGGATTTCGGTGTTTAGCCAGTGTTATGTGGACACGAGTGCCGTCCTCGTTACTCCACTTTGAAAATTGCTTCTTAAATCGTTCGGCGTTATAACTAATCTTGTGTGCAGGGTCAGTACCGATGAAAAGGGACTTAAGTGATGGGTCGTGCCGGTGCTCCACAGCCACGAGCATGGTGCCCTATGTTTAGGCAATTGCAACATTGCATCTCATGGCAAGCCCCATGATGATGGAAACTAAACTTATCACACTTCGGGAGTTTTCCTTCGTATGGCCTGCTCGGTACGGGAACGGCAGGGGTTTCCACTTGCTGCTGTTGTATAGCCAGCTTTTGGGATCTCTTGCGTTCTTTCCGGGCTTGACGCTTTCGTTTCTTGTTCTCTGCTTTTCGGCTTTGCGAGCCTGTGACTGTTACTGTTTGGCGACTTCCTGGATGGATACCACGATTGGAAACTTTATTCCTATCAGCAACATTGACTGTGTTGATAGTGCTACGGTGCGCAAGGACCGCGGTTACGGCAACCACCACGGCAGCTGTAACTGCTGTTTGAAAGGTAGCGACGTCCATAGGAAAAGCTGAGGTTTCGGTGATCGACTGATTGCTTTCCGATGACGACATGATTCTGTAACACGAAGGATAAGGGTTTTGTGAGCGATTCTGGTTGACCCTTGATGTACTTAGATTGTTCATGTAAAGAGTACGACTATGTTCTCGAAAGTTTGACCTACATCCCTATGATGCAGTCCTAGTACCGAATGGAAGTATGATTGCGAAGGTTTGACCTACATCCCTATGATGCAGTCCTAGTAATGAGTAGAAGTAAGTTCGTAGAATGGTCTCAGGACGTTTGTCATTCAAGCCGAGGTATCGTGGGTTGGTGAATAACAAGATCCAACCACTGAAAGAGACTTGGAAATGTCTTCGGACCTAACTTGCTATAGTCCAATGACTTGACTAAAGCAGGTTTCAGATAGACTCCAATGAGAGTATGATAAGAGTACTTGAATAAAGAATGACACAGAATTTAGCCGGCTATCAATATCTTTGATATTCACGACGTAAAGATTCGGGAAAATGACCATGTAAAGGTCTTACATCATATCCAGAGAAGATAGTTCTTGACAGCATAAGGTCCTAACCATAGTACTTACGGTACAAGATAATTCCATAGAAATTGCCACATCGGCCATAGACAGAAAACGATTCCTTTTAATAGGGAAAATAAAGTAAAGAATCTACTACTGACGACAGTCATCCCTCAGGTGAACTCTCAGTTCAGCCAGTGCTTGCAGCAGGGTTTCATGGTTTCTCTCTGATATCTCGCGAGTATCTTCTAGACGAATGGTGTGGAGGGTATGCATTCTCGCATCGGTGACAACTTCGGTAATCTGATGTGAGGTTGTCCTGACTTGAATCTCATTTTGGGCCACTCTGCGGACCAAGATTGGCAAGACTCTATCTGCTGAGCCCCCATTGCTCAAGTCGTAAAAGCTTCGGTTGCCATTAAATGGCATAGGTTGATCTTGTCCTTGGCTCCATGTTTCCATGCATTCCACTCACTCAGGTTCGGGCCATGAAAAGCCGGACGAGGGTTAGGAATTGGAAAGGGAGCTGCTCGGGGTAGGTTCTCAATCTCTGCTTCGGAGTTAGCATCATACGAAAGGTCTTCATCATGGTGATCATTCAAGGGGATAGGATGATCATTCTCTGATTCTTCTCCAAACCAACCAGCTATGACTTCATTCGTAAGATACTAGTTGCCGAGGGGATGGAGTCCAACTATGTTTTCTATGCGAGAATTTAGGGTAAGAGAGTAATTATTAGACGAACTATCTAGATAATTATTTAGAAAATCTTCATTAGTTACATCACTATTTGTGAAGTGCATACCAGCTACGTGTAATCTAAATAGGATAGACCTTTGAATAAGTGACCTTAACTCCGTATTCACACAGAATAGGGGTGAAGTAAAATTTCCACAGATTCTAAGTCTATAACATCCTAATTACATATAGCCTTAGTGTATCCACTTAGCAACTATCAACTTAGTAATGAAGATCCCGTTTTAGTTCTCAAGTATAACGTACTTATAGTAACACCAAATACTCCTATAGTATTTTAATTTTAATGTTATGTTCTATTCTTCTCATTGTGGTAGGGTTGGTAAGATTTTAGTATTGTTGCAACCACACAATTAAACTTAGGCACATGCTAGTCAACCCTCGGATAATATAGTTGATCAGGCTATATCTTCCCAATTTTGACCATATGTCTCTAGGCCCACTTGTGTTGTCCAACAATTGTAATTCTTTTGTACTGTCCTAGTGACACTGATTTTAGTATGTATGCAGCACGTATACTTACTTAAATATTTTATTATTTAAAGTATAAACTCCTGGTCAGAGTATTGTTAATCCCTTATGTATTTATAATTAGTATATCTTTTATGGGTTGATATACTTAATTCACTATAAACAATGCTTTGATACCAATCTGTCACTCCCCAAAACCAAGAACGGCGGAAACGTTCTGGGGCGAAGGACGTCATGTATAATATCACAACAATGTAAAGTAGTAAACAAGCAACAACATCATCCATTGCATTAATAATATAATTATTATACAAATGTGTTCTGTCAAATTTTGACAAACACTAAAGCATAAATCAAAATGAAAGATGAGTCTTGAACAAGCTCCATCTTCCTTTGTCCTTGCATCGATACCTGTCTATGATGACCTGAGGATACAAGTAATTTTGAAAGCGAGTATCAGCTTTGAAGCTGGTGAGATCATAAGTATTTTAGTGTCTTGATTTGTATGTAAGAATTTGTAAGTTGATGAACTGTAAGGATGAAAATATTTGTAAATGAACTGTAAGTATGAAAATGTTTGTAAATGAACTGTAAGTATGAAAATGTTTGTAAAACTACTGTAAACGTTTGAAAAACTCTAGAATCCCTATGATTCCTACTATTATATAAGGGTGTCTTCTACCAAGACCTAACTGTTCTCAATGTTCGTGTCATGTAAAAGTGTGTAATTTTCCCAAGTGTAACTAATATTAACAAAATATAGTTTTTACATTTATAGTTTAAGTGAAAAGATCACTAAATATATGTACAGGGAAAATTAATGTAGTACTAAAACGTAGCGCTATAAGAACTACTGCTGTACTAACTACCTTAAACCGGATTTATATTAAGGTATCATGTGATAAATTGCACCATACTATAGACTGGTAACAACGACAACGTATAGTCGAAAAATAAGGTATGACGTTTGGCACCCGCAGACCTGCCGGTCCGGCTGTAGCTAGCAGCAAGGTGTAGGATAGTCAATCCAGTATAGATCTATACGCAAACTCACGCTCCCCCTTCAAGATACTCTGGCTACAACTCGGGCCATGACAATTAAGGCATGCTCCCATACAGTGGATCACTATTTTATTAGCGTATTAATGTAACTGTAATGTAACGAACTGTTCTAGCTGTAATGTACGTGCTCTCTACCTAGCAAGTATAGTAATGTAATCATCCTAGTATAGTTGTATATGTTCTCTTTCTAGTATAGTTGTATATGTTCTTCTAGTAGTACATATTGACTCATTAATCAATTGACTCATAGTATGATATCGCGTTCTAGTAATAGTTCTAGTATCTTCCTAAACTACCCATATGGTAGTTTACTAGTAATCTAACTGATACGTATGGACATGGATGTATACCCTTGCTACCCAAGGGCGTGGGATGAACTGGAAGGACCTTTTATGACTATATATGTACACATGATATATAACTAATATTTAAACGGCTTTCGGACGAGTACCAGATATCCCACCAGACCACATCTCAAGCACGAAAAGGAAATAGGGTGGATAGCCTTCCTAAGTCTTTTAAACATTTCTTATATAACTATACATATAGATGCATGCAATTTATAATATAAAAGCATAAATAAGTTTTGTAAAACATTTGAACATAATTATTATCTTCAGAAAAGATCGACTTGATGTCAACCTATAAAACAGTTTTGAAGGCGTAGGTTTGATAAAACAGTTTAAGTATAAGGAAACATTTGTTTGAAACACAATTGTAAATAAGTTTGAAATGTGATATACAAAGTAAAATATACAGTGTAATAAGGAGTTTAAAACATATAAAATGTTTATAAAAATCATTTGAAGGAAACTGTTTGGTAAAACAGCTAATGTGTAGTAAATCATTTGAATGCGGCATATTAATCACATGTGGTTGATATAATAACTAGCATGATTCTACTTGTATCCCCCCCATAAAACATTTAAAAATAGTTTAAAACATTATTTAAGGGGGTATGAACTCACCTGCAGTAAGTGACTGGAATTGAACGGACTGTTATCGTAAGGAAGGATCGGACAAGTGCTTGGTGTCAAGTGAAAACTTTAGACACACACAATGATCCTAATTACATATGAAGACATATGTATATAAATAATTACTGATTAAAACACTAATTATACAAGTATAAACACTTTAACGCGAGGAAAACACTTTTGGTCAGGTGCTAGGAGGCTAATGGGTTGCAACAAAGGTGTGCAATACCTCAAATGGGAGTTTAAGGTCTAATGACCATATTCTTTGGAGTTTACGGCCCAGGGGAGTAAACTCCTGGCCGTAAACTCTACATTGGGTCATTAATTGAGGCTTAAAGTTGTTACAACTCAAGTGGTAAATTGTTCCAAGGTTTAAACACGTGTTTGGTTGTCATATTAACTCCTTTAAGGAGTTTACAGCCCTGTGACCATATTCCCTTGGAGTTTACGGCCGTAAAATTCCTTGGGAGGGTGTTTATGTTGTTTTCAAGTCTCTAACATTTCAAGGTTATGATCTATGTTGGGTTCTAGGCATAAGGAAGGAGTTAGGGTGTCATTTGACCCCTTTATAGGGGTTTACGGCCCAAGAACTTGTCTTGGCCGTAAACTCCTTAATACTTGTGATTCCTTATGTTTTCTAGGCTTTAAGGAGTTTACAGCCCTGTGACCATATTCCCTTGGAGTTTACGGCCGTAAAATTCCTTGGGAGGGTGTTTATGTTGTTTTCAAGTCTCTAACATTTCAAGGTTATGATCTATGTTGGGTTCTAGGCATAAGGAAGGAGTTAGGGTGTCATTTGACCCCTTTATAGGGGTTTACGGCCCAAGAACTTGTCTTGGCCGTAAACTCCTTAATACTTGTGATTCCTTATGTTTTCTAGGCTTTAAACACTTTAGGTTACTTGTCCTAATTTAAGCCTAAGCCTTAGGAATTGTTTCAAAGCATTTTGGCACTTAAACATGGAGTTCACGGCCTAAGAAGCTCCTTGGCCGTGAACTCACTTTCATCATTGATTCTTATTGCTTTTGGTGTCCTAAGCATGCAATGATGGGTTCTAGTTCGAGTTCTAAAGATTTGAGGGACTTTGGGACACCGTCTGACCTTAAAATGGAGTTTACTCCCTAAGTGTTCTTGGGCGGTAAACTCCCAAATCTTGGTATCTTGTTCCTATTTTGATGTTTTCTAGTCACATACACACTAGCATACAAGTCTAAGGTAGTTACAATTCACGGGGAAAGGACTAGGTAGCATTTAAGCCACATATTGGAGTTTACTCCCCAAGAACGTTCTTAGGCGGTAAACTCCCGAGTCTAGTTGTTTTGTTATGAAATTGATGTTTCTAAACACAATCTAAGCTATATAACATAACTAGATCGAAGCACTCACAATTTGGGACAAAAACCTGAAGATCTGTGAGAGAGAATTTTGACTTTTCTCTAAATGGAATTCAACAAATGAACCAATTTGGTTCAGAATTCTATTTATAGTCCTGAGATATTTTTGGCAGAAAATATTTTTATTCCTGGAACGAAATCTAATGTCCTAGAGTATTGGAATAACAGTGTTGCACAAAAGCCTAGTGCATCCACTCTCCTAATATCTCCTTAAGTGTAAAATCCTGAAAACTGCCAAACTTATACTCGAAATCTAAGTTTTCACTGTAATTGTTCTACTTCTATTGACTTCAAATGGTTTGTTCAGAGTGGAAATTCCGGGTTGTCACATTAATATTATTATTATTATTATTATTATTATTATTATTATTATTATTATTATTATTATTATTATTATTATTATTATTATTATTATTATTATTATTATTTATTATTATTATTATTATTATTATTATTATTATTATTATTATTATTATTATTATTATTATTATTATTATTATTATTATATGAGCGTTAAACAACACTCTATATAACTCATAATAATAGTCCAAATAATTATTTTAAGGTCCTAATAATGTTACTATAATTACTTAAAAGCTATATTAGAAATTGCATAGGCGTAGCTCACTTACAGCGGATTTTATAGAAAACCGGGCTTCGCTTGGAGCAACGTTTCGAAATCGAAAGACCCTTTTCTCGGGACTCCGGGAGCCTCGGGGGTTACCTCGGCCGCTAGGGGGGTTCCCTAGGGTTTTAGGGGGTTAGGGACCTTTAGAGAGAGACGGAAGTTAGAGAGAGAGTGAGTTTTTGGGGTGAGAAAGAAGGCAACCTTGCACGTCTATTTATAGTGCCCAGACCTCGAATTACGCTGGGCGTAACTCCGAAGTACGTTGGGCGTAGTCCGGATAAAAGTGTCACCTCGCATCCAGGTGTCTCGCAAGTGGCTCAGAAGAGATAAGGCCGAGATATGTTGGGCGTACCCAACCTCAGGCGCGGGGCGTAGCGAAGGGCGACGTGTCCTTGATCTGGAGCGGATTCTCCGATCAACAATGGGCGGTCCAGATCGAGCCATGTCATCATTCTATGCATCAGCTTCGTAAATTCCACACTTAACTTATAAAGTTCGTATCTTTCGCATGCGAGCTTCGTTTCCGACATTCTTTATATCCTCGTGTAGGCGGGAACTTACTCTACAACTTTCGTTTGGACTCCGTTGGCTAATTTTGACTTTATTTTAAAAGTTATATTATGAAAAGGCCGGGACATGATTGGTCCGTTGAAATCCCATAACTTCCTCATCCAACGTCCGTTTTCGTCTGTCTTTTAACCGTTATACTACTATTAACGAGATCTTCAATTCTCATTTAGGTTGTGTCGGCTAAAAACCGCTCGATTTACTATTTGAATTTCGGGCTGTACACTGCTAAGCTGAAACTTCAAAAAATCATAACTTCCTTATACGAAGTCAGATTTGGGCGTTGTTTTTATGGACGCTATTAGTTTAATGTATTCTACGACTTTTGTTTAGGTTGCTTAGGCTAAAACTTGCTCTATCGTAAATTCACTATTTACGTTTCCCGGTATTGTGTCGGTTCCGCTTCAAAACTTCGACGGGTCATAACTTTTTCGTTATAAATTGGATTCTGGCGTTCTTTATATGTACGGAAACTTTGTAACATATACTACAACTTGGTTAAGATTATTTATTCGAAATAACCTTTTTCCGAAAAGTTGTTTTCGACCCCTATTATCTCTAAATTGACTAGTCCAGATCTGTGTGCGTTACAATTATCTCCTCCTTAGGATAATGACGTCTCAGAATCATCAATGAAACAGGGCTCGTATAATCACTCCATACTTCATATCTTCATCCTAGTTAATAATTATAACCTCTATATTCCTTCGAGTTTATCTCTTAGACTTATTGACTGCAAGCAGTACTCAATCGTGCACCTGCTCTCTATCTCATGTTAGACTCTAAATTATGACCTATCATCATGTGATGCATGTTTAGACTCAGGTCTCAGTAAATTCTAGAACAGACTATACCTTCCTTCATGTTCTAATGTGATATAATCACATTTTAAAAGGTAGCATTCCTAGCTACAAGCAACCATCGCGATACCTCTACTGATTCCTTTGATTAATTCTTCTGGCTTGAGTCAGGCGCTACAACGAGCTTGGTTCTCTGAACCACGTAAAATACATATCTTAGTCGGACTCGGTATGATATGACCACTCGGGTTGTAATAGTAATCATCTTCTTAGTCATTACCGAATCTATGGTAACGACATACTTGAACAAAACGGAATCAATTACTAGTGCCTTGGTAACCTTGTGACTTTCCTTGATCCAAGCGTGAGTCCTGTGCTTCCTGTAGCATAGGCCTCTACTACCATTCACACCTACTCATACTCGTCCCAAGTATTGTCTCGTAGTTTCTCTAAGTCACATACAAGAAAATCACATAACAGTTTAACACATCACATAACAAAACGAAGGTTTTCATATTATTCCTTGAAACGATTACATAGGTGTTCAAGTTTACTCTAAACTATGCCTTGAATAGGCTACATTACGTGGTACTATCTACACGACTACTTCATAACTTGATCTTTGGATGTCAAGCTTTCACTCCTGAATCCTTGCCTTGTCAGCTGCTTCGTCAAGGATCATTTGAAATGCTCTCGCCTTTGGCTTTTGCGGCACATTTGGCTTTGTAGCTCCTTTCCTTTTTGGGCAGTCTTGCTTGAGGTGCCCTTCCTCATTACATTTGTAACACACCGTAGTGTTGAATGTACACTCATCGGCGTAATGCCCATGCTTTCCACACTTGAAACAAGTTACTTTTTCGTAGTACCTCCCATGGTGCTTCAGCGGTACACTTGGCTTTGTAGCTCTCATCGGAAATTCTTGCTTGAAGTGTCCCTCTTTACTACACTTAAAGCAAACTTCTTCCTCGGTTGGGCATTCACGGGCATAGTGACCAGTCTTCCCACATTTGAAGCAGGTTACTTCCTTAGGGCATATACCGTTGTGTTTTCTTCCGTACTTGTCACACCATTTTGCTTCACATACTCCTCCAGACTTTGAGAACATGTTGTTCTTGTCAGACCATGAAGACCCCTCAAATTTCCACTTCTTACCAACATCAACCTTGTTGGCGATACTACCGTTGATCACTTCATCGGCAGACTTAGCAACCCAGATGGTCGCCTCAAGAGTGGGTGTCTGGCGTACTAGCATAGTAAGTTCACCCTTACTTTATTGAAGTAAACGCCTTGTTTCTTCCATCTGTTGATCCAACATTATATGCACCATTGCCTGTACTCCGACCATCGTGATTGGTCCAGGTGCAGCTGCTACCTTTGGGACATGCACAATCACTGGTGGCTTGGGTTGCGGGTTACCGCTTCCAAATCAGCTTCTAGTGCTCACCACATTGATCTATGAACCAAATCAGACGTTCAATGTACCGAGGCGAGTATTTAAGATAAGAAAGTTTTATTTACGATAAACGTATAAATCTCCCTATTACTTCGAAAAGTTACATGTCAGTTCTAATATCGTAATTAAACGTTTAGAAACCTGAACACATAAAGTTTCCAGATCCGGTCGACAATAGACCATAGATCCGATCATATAATGCATATTGTCACACCCAAAACTGGAATGGCGGAAATGTTCTGGGGTGGATGACGTCATGTCAAGTATCACAACATATGTAGTATAGTAATCAAAGTACAACAACCATTGCATTAATAGTAATAATTTTACATAGGTTACATCTCATAGCAACATCAAAGTAAATACAAAGAATATCATAGATGCAGCTTGGTACTAGGCTGTCTTCACAAAAGCTCTCGGGATGTACCTGTCTATCGATAACCTGAGAATACAAGTTATTTTGAAAACGAGTATCAGCATTTTTATAATGCTGGTGAGTTCATAAGTATTTCATGACGTTAGTATAAATACACATTGATATTCAAGATAACTTCATGAAAATGGTAGTTTAGAATCTACAGAGTATTAGAATACTTTCCAGAAAATCCTATATTTTCTAAATAAAAGCAGTCTTCTACCAAGACCCAACGAATTTATGTTTTAAGGAGTAATTTTCCCCAAAATACTATCATTACTAAAATACGGTATTGACTTTAAAGAAAATATGAGGATATCACAAGTAAAAATACTAGGGAAAAAAATAACATATACCTCAGCAGTAATACTGCTGACTAAAGCAAAAGAAATCATAGACTCCATGATAGTATCGAATCAGTGATACGCCTATCTCAGTCTAACAAAAGGAAGCATAGACTCCAGACAGTATCGAATGAACGATACAGCTAGCAAAGTCTAAAACAAGGAAATACATATTCTAGACAGTATCGAATGAATGACACAACTATTAAAGTCTAAACAAAGAAGTACAGACTCCAGACAGTATCGAATGAATGACACAGCTAGCAAAGTCTAAAACAGGGAAAGTAGGTTAAGATGGTTTCAAAAATAACGTGTTAATTCTGGTTACCTTAACGCCATGAATTATAAGGTAAACATAGAGATACTCGTAACCATACTGATTGACAATCGAATACTTAACGCCCTGTAGGCGTCGAAATGAATGTGACATTTGTCACCGCTTGGCTTGGTCGGTCGGGGACTATAGCTAGCAGTCAGGGTGTGGGGGTGTCTGTCCCGTATAGATCTATACACACAATGCCCGCTCTCCCTCTAGGAGACTTTGGTTACCAACTTGACAATGGTGAAATCCATGTCCTGAAGATGCATCTCGTATTTCGAATTCTATTATAAGTATTGGAATAATGATATAGACTCACAAATAAACTGACTCCTTTGGAATTCTCCGTACTGGAAAGAGTAAACAGAATCTCCTAACTATTCCTATAATAGTTACTAATGTTTCAGGTATATGAATAACAAATGGAAGGGTGTCTTTGCTACCCAAGGGAAATGAACTGGTCGATGGAAACCTTTATGCCTATACATGTATACATGATATATAAGTAATGTTTAAACGACCTTCGGACGGATAACCGATACCCACCAGATCACATCCCAATGAGGAAAAGGAAATAGGGTGAACTAGCCTTCCTAAGTCCTTTAAACATTATTTATATAACTATAAAAACATAGGAAAGCATTTAACGAGATAAAATCATAGAAGAACTTTGGTAAAACCTTTGGAAAACCTTTACACATAAGAAATTTACGACTTGATGTCATTTTGTAAAGCAAGTTTTGAAAACCTTTGGGAATCCTTCGAAAAACCTTTCATAAACAGCCTTGAAAATGATTTTTATAAAACAGTTTAAGTGAAGAAAACCTTTGAAAAACCTTTAATGATCTAAAAAGGGATATTCATACCTTGACAAGATTCGAAAACATGATTTGGAAATCTTAAGCTGGATAAAACAGTTTAACATGCAAAAATCTATTTTGCTATACAGCTATTAATCACATGTGATTTATCTAATAACTGTACAGTTCAACTTGTATCCCCCCTACAAAAGCAGTTAAAATCAATTATAAGGTTATTTCAGGGGTATGAACTCACCTGAAGTGGGTGATTCGGATGTACGGATGGTATAGGATGCTAAGTGTAAAGTGAGGACTTGACCACACACGCGAATCCTATTTAACATGTAATAGGATGCCCTAAAGCATGAAACACTTTGCTACAAGTGCTAGGAGTACCAAGGGTTGCATATAAAGAGATTATAGTATCACTTTGGAGTTTACCCATCAAATGGTAGTACTTAGGGTGTTTACGGATTCAATACCAGTTCCCCCATGAATTGACGGCCGTAAACTCATGGCTGTGGTGCCGTTGTGTTTTTGAAGGTCTTATATCACTAAAAGAATTATGCTAGACTCGAATCAAGGGCCAAGGAAGTGATTGGGGCTCAAAATGGACACTTTATGGAGTTTACGGTACTTGGACCACTCCCTTGGGAGTTTACGGCCGTAAACACATGAGTTTATGGTCGTAAACTCATGTTAGTCCATTTCTTTTGTGCTTTTGTGATTCTAGGTCATGCATGCAAGGTTCTAGTCATTTATACAAGCATTGGAAGGTGTTAAGGGCACTTAAACACCCGTAATAGGTGTTTACGGTTTTGGGAGACCTTCCTAAACCGTAAACTCCTATTTTTTCCCTTCAGTTCATGTTCTTGGGGTCCCTAGTTCATGCAAGTAAGGTTTTACTCCATCACACAACCGTTTGAAGGCATTAGGGGCATCTAAACACCTATTGGAGGTGTTTACGGTTATGGGATGAACTCCCCACACCGTAAACTCATATGAACATGGGGAAAATGATGACTTTCGAATGCTAAACTCATCTAGGAAGGGATCTATGCTTGTTTTCAAGGCTTAGAATGAACCAAGGCACACTTTGGCACCCATTTAAGGGTTTACGGTCCAAGAATGTTCTTGGACCGTAAACACCTTGTTCTTGGTGTTCTTGGATAATTTCAAGTGTAAACAAGTTTCTTTTAAGCACATAAGAAGCTAGGGTAAGTGCACTTACGTTCTTGGAGCTTGGATGATCGTTTTTGGCGGATTTGACGGGATGAACTTATGATAGTTAAGAGGATTTCTTAAGTGTTCTTGAGGTGGAAGTTGGAAAAATGAGAGAAAATGACTAAGTGTCATATTTATACTCACGGGGGTTCGCGGTCAAAAACTCCGAGTTTTTGTTCGTTAATTCCAAATTTTGGAGTTTCGCGACTTGCGCTAAACACGGCAACTCTAAATTTATTCTTCTTTATTTTTGGTTCGCTTGACGAATATTATTTAAAATATTCCAACAGGATTAAATCCGGCGAAAAATATTTTGAGATAAATCTTGCTAATTTTTGAAGTGCTTAATTACGGAGTTAAAACAAATGGAAATTTCGGGTTGTCACATCATCCCCCCGTTGGAGGGAATTTCGTCCCGAAATTAGATTTTAGGCAAGGAAGTAGGCATGAACAATCGAGTAAAGAGATGAGGGTACTTCCTATTCTGCTGGTCCTCGCGCTCTCAAGTGAATTCCGGCCTACGCTTGGCGTTCCAGCAAACCTTCACTTAACGGGATGCGGATTTCGTTTTGTTCGCTTGATCGCTCGGTTCGTGATTCCTACAAGTTCCTCTACAAAGTTGGGGTTCCCAATGATTTCTATCAAGACAAGTGGGATTATACAAGTCACATCGAACAAACATCTTGCCCATGTTGGAGACGTGAATAAACTATGGTGGAATTTATGGAATTCCAAAAGTAGTCGTGGTCTAACGAGGGTTGGACCAATTCTTATAAAGAATTTCGGATGGGTCTAAGCTCTCGGAAAGGTAGAGATTTTTTAGTACTTAGAACATAAAGTACTTCTATGGTGAGATCATCAGTGGCGAGATCGCCATTTCGAAGTTCTAAAAGTTCTCTCTTACTAAGGGTGTAGTTCTTCGGGATGGTTCTTAGAAGGTTCAGGTCGTCCTCAGATTTGCATTCTCTACTAGTTGGCTTTCGGAGGTTTTTTTGGATCAACGGATGTAATGGCTACACCCTGACATCTATTGATTATGTGGCTTCTATCTAGACCTAGTGCAAAAATGGACTTGCCCTTCTGACTCTTGAGGCGTCCCTAATGGAAACTCTCAAAGTCGGTGAGATGGGGTTTTACCAGACTATCGTTTAGAAAATTTTCAAACTTTTCATCATCACCTAGTTGATGCTTTCACGATATGATTTCTAACAGGAAAGAATCGTGCTCTTACTTGCTTTGCTATTTCATGAATAGCAATCTTTGCTCAGGGCTAACTTAGCCCGTTGAGATTTTCTGAAGCGCTGAACTATTTCAGGAAGTGGTTCTACTATCTCTTTTGAGATCGTATTCCTTGGAACACCTAGTAGCCCAACGAATCTCTAAGACATATCATGTTCTCTAAGTTGTCGATTCATTCCCGTTTCGCAGAAAGTGTGTGTTCTTGTATAACCCATCGACCAACACCTAAACTGGTGCCGAGTCATTAATCTCTTCGAGATCTGGGTTATAAGGCTTAACTCAACCTACTTTCGTCCTTTATTCAAGTGTTCTTGGTTGCGGAGGTTATCCTGTGGTTCTTGGCTTCCTAGTATTCACTTCGGAGAATATAGTCTTTCATCTACAGGGCGACAGTGACTTCTCTCGCATGAGGAGGCGGTGTCTTAGGCACTAGTCGTCGGTAACGGGATGGACGAAGTGCCTAAGTACTGCGGGTATCTTTTGCAATTACTCTTCTGGTGATCCTGAGTTTCCTCTATCTAGATTAAATCTAGAGAGTATAGGGTTCCATCACTCGGAACTTCTAATTTCCTCATCCACTCTTCTCAAGGATTAACTTATCACTGTTTCCAGTTTCCTGGGATCTCCGCTGAGATGCTTAATTCGTGGGATCAAGCGTGAATGGATGGTCGCAGTGAATGGTCTTGACTCTTACGACTTGAGTTACTTTTCCAACTAAGGGTGTTAGCTATTATGTTGGCTTAACCGGGATGACAACAAATTTCGAATTTGTGGTCATTTCAGTAGCTCAACCCATAGTGGTTCTCCTGACTCCAGCTCCTATCCTATGGGATAGGAAGAAAAGTTTCACTTTGAGGTTCGTGGTAGGGCTCATACTCGGCTTAATCACTAATACTTGGCGTATGCAAGCTGTATATAATTGAGATCGACGGGATGTTTAGTTGTGCGACCCCACCCGAAACCACAACCCGACGAGGAGTAGGGAGTAGGGAGAAAGCACACATCTTAAATCTTATTGATCTGAATTATATACCACTCTAATGCATATACTTAGTAGTAGCATGTTAATCCCATGAGTTCTTTCTCTTGATTCACAAACCTGGTTGTGAGGTGATAAGGGTCTTTCTGGGGGATCTACATAGTAGGTTTCGGGTGGTTATCATCTTCTGGAATGCCTGAAGTGTCTTTCGCTCCTGGTTCTATTTGTCTAAGGAAGGGTTGGTTAACAGCGCGTGATACCCTACTCAGGGGTATTTCGGAAGGTTTTAGATAAGAGGGACGATTGACGGATCACATTAGGTTTTATTATTAGGTTTGGAAGGACCTTTATTTGCCGAAATGGCTACGGTGAATTTTATTTTGACACAACACTAGGAATTTATACATGGTTGCACTAAGTCGAACCATGATTGATAGAGGTGTCGAAGTTGGCATACATCGACATGACATAGAATGAGGGTCGATAGGGCCCTGTGCTGAACAGGCACACAAGTTCTTGGCGTCTCGGGTTTCATCCCGTGTATCACTGTCGCAGATACTTCGACTGGTGGAGTACTTTTCATGAAGGGATTCTCACAAGGCCTTTCTATAATCGCCTAATATACACTAGTCATGTATAATTATGGTTGAAAGGACTGTTGACTGAGAGACTCCGCCCTAAATCAACAACCCAACGAGGAACAGGAAATAAGGCAACATCACTCACTCGATGTCTATCAATCTTAATTATACATGGCCTTAACGTATATATCGAGCGATTATAGCTTTACCTGATGGATTTTTGAATTTTACAATAGTGCTGTGACTTTCGCCTTAACGAGAGAGAGTAATCACAATTAGAATTTACTTATTAAAGTTCTCGGCTAGCTACTTGGAATTTAGAGATGTACCAAAATTCTACGACGTTTCTTGATACTACTCCCTGGGCATTAGGGTTATACTCCTCCTACACCCTTGTCGTTTCTTTCAGTTGGGAAGTCCCTCTTGAAGTGTCCAATTTCACCACATAGGTGGCACATTGGACTGGTCCCCACATTAGTGGTTGATGTAATGAACTAAGCCGGGGCTCTGCAGTTACGAGAGGTATGCCCCTTCCTGTTGCACCTAACACAAAAGAGTTCTCGGCAGGTACCATGGTGATGGTAGCTACACTTGCTGCAGCGGGGAAGGCTTCCTAGGTATGGCCTTATAGGTGTCGGGAGGGAAGGGTTGGCAGGGGTATTGACTGCCTCAGCTCGTTTCCCTTCGGAAGGTCCTTGAGCCGAGGTACTTCCCTCCTCGTTCTTGAACTTTCTCTTCAATGGATTTGGTTGAGGTTCTTGGGTGGCTGGGTACACGGGTGTTGGTTGCTGCTGTGCATCGCTATGATTGAGAATCTCGATAGGGCTCCTGCTAACATTGGCGTTGTTAGCATTCTGGTGAGCCATGATAGCTGCTACGGCCGCTGAGACTGCAGCTTGAAATGTAGCTTCATCAAATAGGAGAGTCGGTTTCTTGCCAGCGGGTTGGTTACGTTTCTTTGGAGGCATGGTTTTTCCTACACGAAAATGGAACACAAACTGATGAAAGACAATGGTTAACCCTGAACGTATCTCGCTTTACTATGACAGACATAAATTTTTCCGCGCTTCGATTTATGGTTATCTGGGTGTCGACCTACATCCCTATGATGCAGTCCGGGTAACAAGGTAGGAGTAAGTGTATTGGAAAAGCCATAAGATGGGAGTCGTTCCTACTAAGTTATCTTTATACTGGAGAGATTTGCTCTCCGGATTTGGAAAGATTTGAGGACAGTTCGGAACGAAGATTACAAAATAAAAGGCTCATGAGGACTTATGGCTAAACACTCTCAATCGAGGTTTTGGGATCCGATCTATTCGTATTACTTGCGACGGGAAAAGACGATTTACCTAACACATAGTGTGAGTAGTGTAATCAGTAACACACTAAATTGTATTATTTTATGGGTGTATTAGCGCGACGAATACGAGGAAAAGACACTTGTCGGGTTCCATGTATTGGCTCCCTCTGTCTACCTCTTATCCTTGACTGGGACCGGCGTTGGTTTTCTTCGGGTAGTTACCTAGGGTTCTCTTCTCGTGAAGACATATTGAATTTCTACTCCGTCATACTTCTGATTATGACTCTGAGTGTCATCACTTCATGATGGATGACCGGAAATCTTGGAAGTTCAGGCGAATTTCCCACCAATGTCCTTAAAAGGTATAGGCACTTGGTGGTTTCAATAGTCTCGTCCTAGTTCATTTATTTCCAAACTGGAAATCTTCGCAATGAACTTTTTCTGGGTCTGAATCAACTCTTCTGTCGAACACTGAAGTGCATAAGGTTTTCTACAGGGTTCGTGCGAGAATGGAAATGTCTAGAGAATCCTAAGAGATTATTAACATTTCACTTGTTGATCCATATCGAGTCCTGCTACAATTACATGGGGTACACAAATCATATATAACTTAGATCCGATAGGCCTTCGAATATGTGATACTACTCTATATCCACATCCCAACGAGGAAAAGGAAGTAGAGCGAAACCACACATTCTTAGTCTATGGGATCCTTATTATATATAACCTTGGAAGCATACTGTGACAACCCAAAAATTTCCACTTCAATAGAAGCCAAGTCTGTTTCTGCTAAGTTTCAAACTTTTGGGACAAGTTTGAGAGAGGTTGCACTTGGGTCTTGTGCAACTCTGTTATTCCAAAACTCTATGATATTAGAGTTCTTTCCGGGAATAAAATATTTTCTGCCAAAAATCCCTAGACTATTTATAGAATTCTGAACCAAATTCTTCATTAGTTACAATTTAAACTAGAGAAAAGCCAAATTCTCTCTCAAGGATCTTCGGACTTTTGTTCCAGAAAGTGAGTACTTCTATCTAGTGTTGTTTTAAAGCTTTATATATGCTTAATACACTAGAAATCATAGGAAAACACCAAGATCTGTGAGTTTACCGCCCAAGAACACCTTGGGAAGTAAACTCCATTTTAAGGGCCAAAGTGTGCCCAATGACCCCTAGACCTTGGAAACCAAACATGGGACAAACCTTGACATGTTTAGGCATCAAAATCATTTAAAATCAAGGACCAAAAGTGAGTTCATGGCCAAGGAAGTTCTTGGGCCGTGAACTCCATTTTAGGGTGCCAAAATGCCCTAAATGCCTTCCATAACCCAAGAGACAAGCATAGAACTTTACCTAGATGTGTTTAGGACCCAAAACAACTAAAATATCATCACCCATAAGTGTTTACGGCCGCAAACACATGACCAAATGTTCCATGGGCGGTAAACTCAAGATAGAGGTGTTTTGATGCCACAAACACTTCCAAGGGCTTAGGCATGAATTTAGAATGCTTCTTTATGACCTTTAGGACCCTCATAAGTATATTTGGCCATGATTTTACGGTAGTAAACTCATTTGGGCCGTGAACACCCCAAAAGTGCCAAAAGAAGTGGTATTTCTCACCCTAGGCTAGAACTAACGTCCCTAAATAATTCCCTAGATTTCAAACTAGAAATAACCCATGAGTAACCATGAGTTTACGGCCGTAAACTCCCTTGGGCCATGAACTCATGGTAAATTTGCTATAGCATGATAACACGTAGACATGATCTAACTTTAATGTGAAATACACGGCTTGCATGGATTTACTCGGGTCGCGTACGGTTCCCTCAATCTCCACACATGAGAGCAGGTTAGTAGGGGTTCTAGCTTTCACATTATGAGCGTAATAAAACACACATATGTTTTTAGGTTGATAGTACCTCTGTATGTCATTATAAACGACATCAAGGTACTCAATTCTCCCATTACTTTCATAAAGTGTCGGTAACACTTGAAGTTTAATCTATTCTCTATTCGAGATAGGTTATAAACTAGGGAGAATGTACTATACAGTTGACAATAACAGTAGAGTCTTGGTAGAAGACTGCTTTCATAATAGTAGAGTCTTGGTAGAAGACTTCTTTCAAAACACTCGAGTCTTGGTAAAAGGCTACTTTTAACAATTAGGACCATGATGCTAACCTTATGATTTCATAATGTATACACTATAGGTTAAATATACGTTAAGTAGATTTCGACAGCTAATAGGATGTGTGTTCTTCGCTGTACGTCTTGTTCCTATTGGATGTGGGTTTACACCAAGGTCACCCAATCTATTATCTACCCGAATCTATATATATTTATGCTTAGTATACATTAAGTCATCATAAAGGTACCATGTATGGATCAGGTCATAGGACACAGAGTCAAGTTACAGTTTTTCTTGTACAAAACTTTCATTTCAAAGTCAGTACTTTTGATATACAAAACTAGCGATTTCCCAGTTAAGGGCTTAATCCATTTTATTAAGCCAGTAGAGTTTTAAAGACTTTAAGTGAGTTAACTCTATAATACCTTAGTTTATACACCATGTTTATATATAAAACTAGTATCCGACAGCTAATAGGATGTGTGCTCTTCGCTGTACGTCCTGTTCCCATTGGATGTGGGCTTACACCGAGGTCACCCAATCTACTATCTACCCGATATCAAATTATATATAGCAGTACAAACAAAGCTATTATAAAAGTAATCACCGTAGTCAATTTTTTAATATAAGAAATATAGGTTTTCTTAGAAAGGAACTCTCCATTAGATATAAAGGAACCATTACAAATAACTCCATGAGTAACAAGTGAATACACCAAGGTTATATATGACAACGATCTAACAACCAATGGAATATGTGCTATCCGCCTTACTATTGTACCCCGTCGGGTTGTAGGTTGAGGGCAGATGCGCATAATCGATTGTTTGTTTACTCCAAATATATATAACTTGTACCCACTTATTACGCATAGAAAGGCTTGTAGTGTCATTTTAATCAACTCCCATTTTAAGTAGGAAGTATATGATTTTCTAGAGGAACATGCAAACTTTACAAAACACCACCTTACAGCTTACAGTACTTTACATATACATTTTTCACAACATTTTTACAGCTTACTCACATTACTAAAGTCTTATGAACTCACCAGCTTAATTGCTGATCAACTCTTTCAAATAACTTGTATTCTCAGGAGACTATTAGACAGGTGCTCGTGCTGGGACTTCAGAAGATGGAGCATTATAGCTTCAAGTCTTGTTTTGTTATTTGTTTATGACTTCTATGTTTTGTGAACACATACATTGTAAACACTTTCTTTCTAAATGAAATGGTTGTTCATTACTTGCTTACCATATACATATCTCGTGATACTTGACATGACGTCCTCCACCCCCGAACGTTTCCGCCGTTCCGATTTTAGGGTGTGACAGATTGGTATCAGAGCATTGTTTATAGTGAACAAAGTATATCAACCGATAAAAGATATACGTCTATAAATACAATGGAGCTTAAGTGCTCTGGATAATGATATATTTTAGATTATAACTTCATGTTATAAAAATATACCTACTTGCTCATACATGTACATAATATAACTAGGGTCACGAGGAGAACAGAACTAAAAGTATTTCAAGGTTGGGCATTGTCGTCAACCCGAAAAGTTATATAATCATAGCTAGGATCAATATAGCCTGATCAACTATATTCATTCGAGATGTGACCAACATGTGTTTGGGAATGATGTGGTGTTGTAACAGGGTTAAAACTTACCTTATCACTAGTCAAGAGAACGTTAGAACAAGTACAATTAGAATTAGAGTACTATGGGAGTATTCTATGATACTATAACGCGATAACGATTTTTAGATCATACCAAGTACATTATGTTAGAATACTATAGGAGTATTTTGGTCCAGATACATAACTTATGTGATAACTTAAAAGACTCTTGCGGATAGGTCTATAATGTAACAGGGTATATTCATAAAGTTTTATATGTAATCAAGATCTTATAGACATAGAATCTGTGACCGACGCTTCGCTATCCATTCCTTTTAAGGAAGTAGTGTTGAGGTGGGATCAATTGTTCGAAAGTCTATTTGATCTTCAATTATATACAATACTAACTGGTATACCTAGTATAATTATAGGAAGATCCCATAAGGATCGCCCCATAAAGTTACCTTAAAGCTCATAGGTTCTTTAGTCACTTTCATTCTCGCACAACATGCCCAAATAAACGTAACCACTTCCTCAGAGTTGACAACAGAAGAGTCCAGGAGGAACAAGGACAAGTCCATGAGAATTTTTCAAGGAAAGACTAGCCGAACTAACCAAAATGTCTTACGCGTCACACTAATAAATATTAATTAGGTTAATTTATCGAGCGAGTGGAAAAACTGCTCACATTACATGTGTTAGAATTATTTTCTTACATGCAGCTGGTAACAGTTATTCAGGAAACAGGTATTCATTCGAGGATAGTTATTTAAAATTCATAGACTTTATTAGGTATAGAGTCATTTATGAATTGTTCCTAAAACCCTGTGGAAGTCAGGACCCGATACATCTAGAACTAGGATAACCTTCTATTTTCAGCTTTCGGCTTGTGTCCGTTGCTATAGACTTATTCCGTCTCATCTTTGTTTTCTTTTAGCAAAGATGCCTCCTCGCAGATCACCCAGACACGCTACTCCGATAACTCCCATACCTTCTCCACAAATCGATGCAGCAACTTTGAATGCTGTAGTGGCCGAGGCTATGGCAACAACCATGGCACAATATCACTCCACCAGTATAGGTGGAGGCGAAGCGCCTACCGATTCTACTCAAGGTGAGGTCCCTGTGCGCCAGGGAGAGTTCTCCTACAAGGACTTCACAATATGTCAACCACAATCCTTTAAAGGTACTGAAGGAGTCATTGCCCTCCTTCAATGGTTCGAGAAAACAGAGTCTGTCTTCGAAATCTGTTCATGCCCCTAAGGAAGCAAAGTGAAGTTTGCTGCCTGCACCTTCGATGGCAAGCCCTAACATGGTGGAACAGCCATGTTAAGTCACTGACCCTATCAGTGGCAAACTCCATAGGTTGGGAAAACCTAAAGGAGTTAATGCGGGAAGAATATTGCCCGTTAGGCGAGATTTAAAAACTGGAACAAGAGCTGTGGGATCTCACTATGGTCGGCTTAGACATAGTGACCTACATGGACCGGTTCAGTGAACTAGCAGCTCTATGTCTTGAGATGATTACCTCGGAAAAGAAGATGATAGAGAGATACATTTGGGGTCTGACTGCTCCGACCCAAGGAAATGTGCTATCTTCTAACCTAGCTACGTTCGATAGTGCTAAATGCTTGGCTCAGCGACCCATCGATCATGGAGTCCGCCACAACGTAAAAGTCCCTATTCCCAAGTCATCAAGGGAAGAGGACTATAATCAAGGGTCGGAGAACAAGAGAAAGAAGAAGCGAACAAAACAAGACATCCCACAAGAGCAACAAGCGAGTACTATGTACGCCGCTACGACGCCTACTGCTTCAGTATCTGCTAGTCGTTATGCTGGAAACCTTCCAAAGTGTGGAAAGTGCAACTTTCACCACACTAGAGTGTGCCGAGAAATGCAGTGTCTGAACTGCCACAAAAAGCGACACACAGTCTGTTACTGCAAGGCACCAGCTCAACCGATCTCCTAAGTCCTCGGAGCTGAAGAAAACCGAGCCTGTTATGGCTGTGGTGAGAATGGACACATTAAGAGGGACTGCCCAATAATCAAGAACTCAGGCGCGGATGGACGTATTCTGATGATCACCGCAGGAGAATCTACCTCGGAGTCGTCATCGAGTAGTGGTACGTTTTCAAAATAGTACTTACTTTTAAAAATTAATTTATATTCATAAAAGATTAATATTTGGGGATGACACTTAAAAGTAACTATAACAACTCACATGTTGAAATAGGTCGTAATATCAAGAGAATTAAAAGACCCCTTAGAGAAGCTATTATGACTCACCATATACATCAGGGTTGTGCGCAACTGAGATGTTGCAGACCTAGAGTGAGCGACTCTGTTTAGGTCCCCTTTCCTTATTTGGTTGAGGATTTGAGGCAGAGATGCTCAGTCGACTGCCTGAATCATCTTAAGTATTCATAACTTGTATATGACGGGCGATGGTAGTGGTATCATGGGGGATCATAGTATAAAAGTATCCTTTCAGTTAGTAAAGCACTTTTATTTGTATGTATGCGCACACAGTGGTACGATACATAGGAGTGTTAATTTCAAAATAGAAAATAGGAAACTCGAGATCATTTACAAGGAGTACATTGTTGAACATACTAGGAGTACGGTACCAAGCATACCAGGGATACATCATCGTTTATCAGACGTTTCTTTCATTTGACCAAAACTTTATTCGGTATAGAGTCCGTTGTTTTTCTTTTGTCATGAGTTGGCGTGGTCCTCACCATACTGAAGCCATATGTTTCTATTGCCTCGATCGACAGGTTCTCGAAACTTTCGTCATTCGTATCGAAGGTTCGACCTAAACCTAAACTTTATCTTTAGCATTCTAAACCCCAAAGTACTCGTGCGAAGAGTACTTTGTTCTCCGATGTCTTATCGCCAGATATTTGCAGACCGTAACGACATACCACTCCCCTAGTAGACCAAGTTCTAGCACAGAGGCTAAGGACGAATACAACCCGCCTGTTATTATTTAGTGTATACGTGAGGGTGGTATATGAGTATGATTACGCAGATCTAGTATGTGTGCTTCCGCCCTATCTCCTATTCTCCGTTGAGTTGTGGACCTAGAGCGGAGTCGCACATCCGGCAGTCCTACTAATCCTAATTATACACGGCTTGTATACACGAGGTAATGATAGATGGACCAAGTATGAATCCTATCAAGAACACTAGGGCAAGTTGCCAGGTCTACGAGTGAGTATTCTACAAAGCAGAAGAGCTCAACCCCCAGTAGTAATCCTAAGTCCTTTAAACATTATTTATATAACTATACAAATATAGGCAAGCATTTAACGAGATAATAGCATAGAAGAAAACTTTGGTAAAACGTTTGGAAAACCTTTACACATAAGAAATTTACGACTAGATGTCATTTTGTAAAACAAGTTTTGAAAACCTTTAGGAATCCTTTGAAAACCCTTTCATAAATAGCCTTGAAAATGATTTTTATAAAACTTTTTAAGTGGAGAAAACATTTGGAAAACCTTTAATGATCTAAAAAGGGATATTCATACCTTGACAAGATTTGAAAACATGATTTGGAAATCTTAAGCTGGATAAAACAGTTTAACATGCAAAAATCTATTTTGCCATACATCTATTAATCACATGTGATTTATCTAATAACTGTATAGTTCAACTTGTATCCCCCCTATAAAAGCAGTTAAAATCAATTAAAAGCTTACCTCAGGGGTATGAACTCACCTGATGTGGGTGATTTGGATGTACGGATGGTATAGGATGCTAAGTGTCAAGTGAGGACTTGACTACACATGTGAATCCTATTTAACATGTAATGATACATTTAAGTATCCAATTAGTCATTTAACAATTTATTATGCAAGTTAGGATGCCCTAAAGAATGAAACACTTTTCTACAAGTGTTAGGAGTACCAAGGGTTGCATCTAAAGAGAGTATAGTCTCACTTTGGAGTTTACTCCTCAAATGGTAGTACGTAGGGGTGTTTACGACTTCAATACCAGTTCCCCCATGAGTTTACAGCCGTAAACTCATGGTTTTGGTGCCCTTGGGTTTTTGAAGGTCTTATATCACTCAAGGAATTATGCTAGACTCGAATAAAGGGCTAAGGAAGTGATTGGGGCTCAAAATGGACAATTTATAGAGTTTACGGTCCTTGGACCACTCCCTTGGGAGTTTACGGCCGTAAACACTTGAGTTTACGGTTGTAAACTCATGCTAGTCCATTCCTTTTGTGATTTTGTGATTCTAGGTCATGCATTCAAGGTTCTAGTCATTTATACAAGCATTAGAAGGTGTTAAGGGCACTTAAACACCCTTAATAGGTGTTTCTGGTTTTGGGAGACCTTCCCAAACCGTAAACTCATGTTTGTCCCTTCATTCTTGTTCTTGTGGTCCCTAGTTCATGCAAGTAAGGTTCTACTCCATCACACAACCATTTGAAGGCATTAGGGGCATCTAAACACCTATTGGAGGTGTTTACGATTTTGGGATGAGCTCCCCACACCGTAAACTCATATGAACATGGGGAAAATGATGATTTTCGAATGCTAAACTCATCTAGGAAGGGATCTATGCTAGTTGTCAAGGCTTAGAATGAACCCAGGCACACTTTGGCACCCATTTAAGGGTTTACGGTCCAAGAATGTTCTTGGACCGTAAACAACTTGTTCTTGGTGTTCTTGGATGATTTCAAGTGTAAACAAGTTTCTATTAAGCACACAAGAAACTAGGGTAAGTGCACTTACGTTCTAGGAGCTTGGATGATCATTTTTGGTGGATTTGATGGGATGAACTTATGATAGTTGAGAGGATTTGTTGAGTGTTCTTGAGGTGGAAGTTGGAAAAATGAGAGAAAATGACTAAGTGTCATATTTATACTCTCAGGGTTTGCGGTCAAAAACTCGGAGTTTTCGTCCGTTAATTCCAAATTTTGGAGTTTCGCGACTTACACTAAAGACGGCAACTCTAAATTTATTCTTCCTTATTTTTGGTTTGCTTGACGAATATTATTTAAAATATTCCAACAGGATTCAATCCGGCCAAAAATATTTTGAGACAAATCTGGCTAATTTTTGAAGTGTTTAATTACGGAGTTAAAACAAACGGAAATTTCGGTTGTCACACATATCATTGTTGGGTCTATTAGATTGCGTCATGGGCTCGGTCCTTAGCACAGTTTTGATTGCCGGTATTGGGCCTGTCCAACCATGCATATTTTTGTACAAGGGTTTAGTATATAAGTTGCATGCATGCAGAGTTAGAAGTTATCGCTTTCATTGTTTATTTTTCTCTGAGTTTTGTAAACCCTATCTCGCCTCTACAGCGGAAGTTCTTCATCGAGATCTGCTGAGGCGTGACTTTATATTGAATCATAAGCATAAAACTGATTCTTTTCTGTGTTCATTCTCTTACTGTTTTTGACATGTTTGATTTCAATAATCATACCTATGAAAGATCTAATCTATTTAGAGTTTAATTCTCATCAATTGGTATCAGAGAAGTAGACTGTGTAATTCATACACATCTCTTCTGTCGAAGAAGTTATTAGGGTTTTTAATTCCCCATTGATATATATTAATTGAGCCGTCACTCTATATTGACGTATCTCATTAATTGTTGATCTAACTTTAACGATATATTACAAGTCTGTTCTTTTATAGGTTATCGATCAAAAGTCTTTACAATGTCCATGGGTGATTCACAAACTAATCCGATCAATATCTCCAACAACATAGGGTCTACAACAAGAATACCAATCTTGTATACACAAGACTATGAAGTTTGGACGCATCACTTTGAAGATTACGTGATTGGATCGGAGGATAATGGATACTTAATCTAGGAAGCGATTATTGAAGTCCCATTCGCTCACTCAAGCACTTCTAAGATTGTTAAAACACAGAAAGAGTACAACCAGCTTGTCAATGATGTCAAAGATATTCCTCAGGATGAGAAGGAAAAGTTTCAATGCAACATCAAGGCCCTGAGGATGATAAGGTTTGCGCTGTAGTCGGATACGTTTCATTTAGTAAGTTCTTGTGCTACAGCTAAAGAGATTTGGGATAGATTAAAAGAATTGTATTCCATTGACGAAGATTTGGAACATTCAGTCCAAACTCTCTTGCTGTCTGAATTTGGTGACTTAAAGCAGAAGCCTGAAGAGAAACTTGTTCAAACTTTTGATAGCTTCAATCATCTTTTAAGAAAGATGATAAAGCATGGGTTTGAAAGGAAAGTTATCGAACAAAAAGTTACTTTCATGAATGGCCTCAGACCCGAATGGATGGCTGTTGTGTCGACAGTTAAAGCTCATGAACAGTTCAAGTCTTATTCTCTGGCAAAACTAGTAGGTATTTTGAAATCTCATGAGAGTGCTCTATCTAAGGAAACGAATGTTGTTTCCAGTCTGGGTTCTTTAGCTCTTGTCTCTAAAGGAAAGAGTTCGGTTGAAGAAGAAGAGGAATTGGATTTTGCCAATTATGATCTAACCGGTGAAGAATACGCCATGATGGTGTCCAATCCTAGAAAATTCATTAAGAAGAGATTCCCAGCAAACATGAACCGAAACAGGAAGGGTAGTTACAGCGCCGAAAAGATCAAGGAGGAACTGAAGATGGGGTCAAAATCTGAAGAGTCAAAGAAGGAAGCAAAAGTTGGAGGGGACTCAGGATTCGACTGCCATTCTTGTGGAGGCAAGAATCATTTTGCTAAAGATTGTATGCTGAGAAAGAAAGCATAGAAGACAAATGAAGAAGATGAGGAAGCGAGCTTCCTGAGAAGACCGGAGGAAATCAAGAAAAGAAAGTTTGCTGCTAATAATACTACCATGAATGCTTTAATTGTGCAGGATATAAACAACAGTGATGAATTTCGTGGTGTGGAGGTTTGGTCCACAGATTCTGAGGATGATGAAGTCAGGAAGCCAACTCATGGAAAGGCTATGCTGGTAAAAGAAGAACATGCAATAGGAAGATGCTTTGTGGTGACCGAGGGTGTGTCCCAAATGAGAGGATATACAAACGATGGGGGAGTTGAAGACAAAAGCGAGCGAGAGGATAGGTGTTTTGCTGCCAAGCTTGTCAGTGCACAGATCAACGAATGTGATGATTTGATCAAAAAGGTACAAAATATTCTTGCTTCTCTAAAAATACTTGTTACTAATTATGAAAAGGATTTAGATAACTTAAAGTCAAAATTCTCGAGCATAAGTAGCGGTCTCACCCAAACCCGTGTAACAAATTCTAACCTAACTGATCAAATCAGCAGTATTTCATCAAAGAGTGAGGAACGAAGGGTGTGGATCGAGCAAAAGGAAAATGAGTTAATTAGGTCTAAGGATGATTCTATTTATTTGCAAAGAGACAATCTTAAACTTCTTAAACAGTGAAATGTGTTTTGTTTAATTACTAAGAGACTCTATTTTAACATCACTCAGTTGCATCTTGATTGTGAAATAGGAAAGAAGATACATCACATGATTTTACCCTTCCTTGAATTAAAGGAGTATGAAATCGATGCTGATGCCTACAACTATGAAAGCGTTGTGTCTTCTGAGGAAGTTTCTCCAGCATATAAAATAGGCCTGGACAAAATTGAACTCTACATAAAGTCCAAAGACCACAAGGACATGCTCAAAAATCTGTTGGACAAAAATGATAGATTGAAATTAAGAACCGAAATTGTACAAAAATTTGACTCTTTGAATGCCAAGTTAAGTTCAGAAAATAAAATTGATGTTGAAAACGCATCTCAACTTAATGAGGATGATGATCTGAGTGAAATCTCTATAGAGGATTTGGTGGACTGTTCTGAATTTGTCAAAAGTGAACCTAAGTCACACAAGAACCTGATTTCTGAAAACTCTGTTGAGTTTTCTCACCCGTCTACTGACAAAACCAAAAATCTCAAAGCTAAAGTTGTTGTGTACCAAAAGGTACAAACTACTCCAAATCAAGTCTACACAGTACCGGGTGTCACTCCACAACAAACTGCAAAGTTAACAGCTATGGTAGAAGAAGACAATGCTGGCGGATGTGACGAATTTTTCTGGTCGGCCCCAATAGACAACGCTAATGAGATGAAGGGTCTATCTCATAAAACTTCATGGAGAGTGAAAGGTAGATACATACCCGAACCATTAAATGAGCCTAGAAAATATGATGTGCCGAGCACAAGTGGCACTAAAACCCCATTGGACGGGCCTATGCAAACCACTAGTGATACATCATCAGCAAAAAGTGAATGATGTGTTCATACTTCGAAAAGAAAGGCCAACATTCACAGAAATCCAAAACAGGTGGCTGATAGAAAGCATCAAAGAAATCTAAGATACAAGAAGAATCTCTCAGAAAGAAATCAGTTTTGGAATTCCCAAAATCCGGACTTTATAAGGATAGAAAGGAAGCACAAATCACAAGAGGAATCAAGGAACCGAAAGGGAAGCTTCAGTCCTACGTCGGGAATAAACCAAAAGAGCAGTTTCGGTCCTCACCACAATACCAACCGAAAGAATGGTTTCGGTCCCTCTAATGAAAGGAGCCGAAAAGATGGTGTCTGTCCTTCGACCAATAAGAACCAAAAGGGTGGTTTCGGTCTCTCGACCGAAAACAACCGAAAGGAGAATTTTGGTCCATCACCCAATAACAACCGAAAGAGCGGTTTCGGTCTTGCACCCAATAACAACTGAAAGAGTGGTTTCGGTCCTTCACCCAATAGCAACCGAAAGAGCGGTTTCAGTTCTTCACCCAACAGCAACCGAAATACTGGTTTCGGTCCCCATCCATACAAGTCCAATCAGAAAGACAGGGGTTCCAAAGTCACTTCTGAATTCAACTCTTCTCATTTAAATTCTTATCCTTCAATTACTTCAAAGGGAAAAGGAAAACTCTTTCCTGAAGATAAAAATCTTCCAAAAGAGAATCAAAAGAAGGCTAATGTCAACACCACAAACTCTAGTCCTACTAAATCAACTAAAATTAAAGTTTTCACCATTAAAAGAAGAGATGAAACAACTTTAGTTAAACGCATATACATGGTTGATATTTCTCTTACTATTCCCTGTCCTGTAAAAGGCTCACAAGGACCCAAGAAACTTTGGGTTCCTAAATCTGCTTAATATTTTGCAGGTTATTCGTGACGAGCAGTTTGATGAAGAATGGTACATTGATAGTGGCTACTCACATCACACGACAGGAAGGAAGGAAGAACTGAGGGAGTTTCGTTCTCTCAAAGATGGTGGCATTGTAAAGTACGGCAACAACTCATTTGGTACTATCAAAGGCTATGGAATGATCACTAATGGCAAGTTCTCTATAAGGAAAGTAGCTTATCTTGAAGGACTTCAACACAATCTTATCAGTGTATCACAGCTGGTGGCTGGCGTTGGATTGAAAGTATCATTCGACGATGAAGGCTTAGAGATTTTCGAGAAGAAAACAAACAACATTCTGTTGAAGTCAAAGCGAATGGGGGAAATGTATCCTTCGAACCTCAACCCAATTCGAGGTAAACCAGCTATGTGCTTACTCACAAAGGCTCACTCTGATGAAAGCTGGTTATGGCATAGAAGACTATCTCATCTGAATTTCAAGGATATCAACAAGTTGGTCTTGGGTGATCATGTTCGAGGTCTTCCAGTTCTAAAATTTGATAAAGAACATCTTTTTGCAGCATGTGAAATGGGAAAGCAGAATAGGCAGAGTCATCCTTCTATTATCAATACTAAGGTGATAGAACCATTGGAGTTATTGCATATCGATCTGTGTGGTCCATCGTCTATCGAAAGTATTGGGGGGAAACAAATACATTTTGGTTATTGTGTAAGATTTCTCAAGATTTACATGGGTATTCTTCCTCAAGAAAAAGTCTGAAGCCACTCCAAAGCTTAAGCTCTTTGTTAAACAGATAGAAGCGCAACTAAGAAAGGTAGTTCGTATTGCGAGGAGGGACAATGGCTTGGAATTCAAGAACAAAGATTTTCAAGATTTTCTCGCTGAAAAGTGGACGACTCAAAATTTCTCAGCCCCTTATACACCACAACAAAATGGCATGCTTGAAAGGCGAAACTGATCCCTGTGTGAAGCAGCTCGAACTGTGCTATACTTCGCGTCCTTACCTTTGTATTTCTGGGCTGATGCAATTGCTGCTACATGTTATACTCAAAATAGATCATATTTGAATAAGCGGTTCTCCGTTACCACTGATGAGATCTTGAATAATCGAAAACGAAATGTGAAATTCTTTCATGTGTTCAGTTCAAGATGTTTCATTTTCGACTCCAGAGAGAATCGAAACAAGTTCGATTCTAAGGCTGATGAAGGAGTTTTCTAAGGCTACTCTCTGAACTCCAAGGCGTATAGAGTTCTCAATAAATGCTCAAAGAAAATTGAAGAAACATACTATGTCAACTTTGACGATAGTTATGTTAAGAAGATGAAATCAACAGAAGATGCATTGCAAGAGATCTTTCCAAAGAATGGTCAAGTTACTATCTCTATCTCGAATCTTTTCGACCAACTCATGCTCCTGTTTGATGAGTCTCAAAAGGCGATTGATTCTAAATCAACTGCAAAAGACAACAAAGTTGATAATTTGAAACAAGTTATCGACAACGCTGCTAAAAAGATGACTGATGATCAATCCAAAGAAACTGAAAGGCCAGAAACAAGCGAACCTTCATGTGACCATCCTAATGTACAGGGGGAGGGTCCAAATCCTCATCATGATCAAGGATCTTCATTCTAGGGGGAGAACTCATCGCCACATACCTCAAGCTCTACTAAAGTTCCAACCAAAGAAGGGGATGCCAATACGGGTCCTGAATAGGAGTCATTCTTCAAGGGGGAGAATACCAATGTCGGTGATGATGACATTCTGTCTGAACTAGAGGAAGAAATCAATGCCGAATTGGATCCTATCTATGATCCAAATTTTCCTCCACTTGTCAAATGGACCGAAGATCATCCTCCAAGTCAAATTATCGGGGAATCTTCAGAAAAAGTGTTAACTCATTCTCAAATCAAAGCAAAACAAGCTGCACTCTTTTCTAAAGTCGAGTTTTGTATGTTCAACTCCTTTGTTTCCAAAGTTGAACCGAAGACTGTCAACTCAACTCTTGATCATTCCGACTGGGTTCAAGCCATGCAAGACGAATTAAATGAGTTTGAAAGAAACAAGATATGCCGTCTTATTCCAACTCTAAAGGATGCTTCGGTTGTCGGTCTGAAATAGTTTTTCAGAAACAAGATGGACATGGAAGGGAATGTCATTCGTAACAAAGCGAGGCTGGTGGTCAAAGGATATTGTCAGGAAGAGGGAATCGATTATGAAGAAACCTTCGCTCCAGTTGCAAGATTAGAGTACGTTCGTATCTTTCTTGCATACGCAGCTCACAAGAACTTTGAAGTCTATCAGATGGACGTCAAATGTGCCTTCCTCAACGGTGAACTTGAAGAAACCGTATATGTTGAGCAACCGGCAGGCTTTGTAAACGAGAAGTATCCCGATCATTGTTATATCCTTGACAAAGCTGTATATGGCCTCAAACAGGCTCCCAGAGCATGGTATGAAAATCTTACTCGTTTCTTAAAAATGTCTAAATTCAAACAAGGTTCGGTTGACCCAACCTTCTTTCCTAAGCGAGAAGGTAACCACCTTATGATAGTCCAAATTTATGTTGATGACATCATCTTTGGCTCCACAAATCCTAGCTTAACAGCTGAATTCAGAAAGTTGATGGAAACTAAATTTGTGATGAGCTCAACGGGTCCAATTAACTTCTTTCTTGGATTGAACATTAGACAGGGACCCGAAGGCATTTTTATTAATCTGGAAGCATATACCAAGACTTTATTAGCTAAATTTGGGATGATGGGAGACTCCAAAGTGAAAGTGCCTATTGCCTTTGGAACTACACTTACACCCTCATTAGAGAAACAAGCAGTTGATATGACACTCTATTAACAAATGATTGGTTATCTGATGTATCTTACAGCTAGTAGACCTGACATCATGTTCTCAGTCTGTTATTGCGCACAATTTCAAGCCAACCCACGTGATCCTCATCTTCAAGCCATGAAAAACATCTTTCGCTATCTGAAGCAAACCTCCTCTCTCGGTCTGTAGTATCCAGCCAACTCAGGATTATTTGTTCAAGCATTTTCAGATGTTGATTTAGGTGGTTGTGGATTAGATCGTAAAAGCACCACTGGAGAATGTCAATTTCTAGATGGTAAATTAGTCAGTTGGCAATCGAAGAAACAAACCTGTGTTTCGTTATCCACTGCAGAAGCTGAATATATTGTTGCAACATCCTGCACATCTCAAGTCGTATGGATACAAAGTCAACTCAGGGATTACGGGATAAACATGAAGAAAATCCCACTATATTGTGACTCTGAAAGCGCAATTAGGATTTGTCACAACCCAGTGCAACATTCGAAGACTAAGCATATAGCATTGAGTACCATTTCATCAAAGATCACATCGAAGATGGTAACATAGAAATTCACTTCGTCAGAATGACAGATCAATTGGCAGACATATTCACGAAGGCCTTACCTGAAACAAGCTTCAATAAGATTCTACAAGGCCTAGGAATGATGCAAGCCGAATCTGTACCAAAATCGCCTTCGCTTTCATAAAGGTAACAAGCGAAATAGAGCGAACCGAAATGAATCGAACGTTCGGTCTATTTCGGGTTCGTTCTATTCCGCGTGAAGTTCGACCAGAACTGAAATGAACCAAACGTTCGGTCTATTTCGGGTTTGGTCCTTTTGAACTCGTTCGCTTCTTTTTT
Organism: Lactuca sativa; assembly: GCF_002870075.4. Classification (NCBI taxonomy): domain Eukaryota; kingdom Viridiplantae; phylum Streptophyta; class Magnoliopsida; order Asterales; family Asteraceae; genus Lactuca; species Lactuca sativa. Next base: position 252,568,625 of record NC_056625.2, read on the forward strand.
CTTAACAAGCCATTTCAACTGTTTTCTAATGTACACCTTTTTCATTACTTCTTTTCTACTTATAAAATCCCAAAAATATTTCTCTATTTTATTCTCATAAAAATCCTTATGAAATCCAAAAATATTTTTCTCTTTCATTCAATTGGTCAATTCTCTCAAAATTCAAAAATATATTTTTATTATATATATATATATATATATATATATATATATATATATATATATATATATCTAAAGTTTTTCTTTTTTTTTAAGTATGATTCTCGATGGCGACATTAAGGCAGGTAAATAGTTTTCTTAATTAGGAGTCCCTAGAAGCATGCTGCTGTATGTTGACTAGAGCCTCGAAAGATTTTGAGTGAAGCCTTAATAACATGATATATACCAATCATGTTTTCTCAATTAAGGCTATCAAATTCACTCTAATCATGAGCTACCTTACTCTACTCAAATTGAGTTTAGAGTTTTCTGCTTTGTCCTTATTTTCTTTAAAGTAGAGGTACATTCGCTTCTTATACCATCTCCATCATCTTTCTCCATTATAATTCGTTTCACCCATATAACCACTGAGACTTTCAGTATTAACCACTGAGGTTTATGGTTATACCAAATCTATGTTCACGATCTTAGTTTCATGCCACTATGTACTAAGTGAAACCCAAAGTTCAACACCACTAATGAATTGACAGTGAATTCTAATATTCAAGATCTTACTTGTTACCTAATGAAATCTCTTTTTTTTTTCTTTTAAGTGATCTTTATGAGCTTGCCTTTCACCAAGGCAACTCTTACCCTAAAAGATCCAGTTTATTTTTTTTTTGAGATTTCCTTACTTCCTTTTGTCACTATAAAGATTATCCTACCTACTTGTTCAACATATCACAATGATGTCATAAGTACTTCATTCAGTTTCGGTCTTATGTCAAGTATCGAAATTCCGAATTGAAGCGAAAGCCACCCTTTTTAACCTTCAAAAGATGCCTTTCAATAATTCTCAACAAGTTATTGATCGTTATTCAATGGGAAACCAAGCAAGCACTTTAATGTCTCTCTTGACTTTGAAGGAAGTGATTTATGCCCAGAATCAATTGTTTTATGTCTACTTACGACATCACAAATTATCCCTTAAATTTTGCTTTATTTCCTTATCTTATACACCCTATGCATGAAAATTTTTAATTTTCCAAACTCTATTTCTTTTAAAACTGCTCAATAAAGCGCTATAGGCAACAGAGATACAAACGTATTATGAAGAAAGGCTTGGGATAAAGTGAAAGTTGACTCAGCGGCTATCCAAACGGTTTGGCGATTTGAAAAAGTGCATTTTATGGAATGGCGTGTAAAAAGGAAACGTCATTTCTCTTTCCTGCGTCATCTTCGGCATGCCAATTGTTCAACCATCTAATCAGGTGCTATTTTTTAGATAATCCAAGATCCCAGCCGGGTTTTTTCTCTCTCTTCCTTGTACGTATAAAAGGAATTGGAACAGTACTCTCTCAACTTTTATCACTTACCAATCTCTCTCTAAGAACACCGGCGATTTTATGCAACTGTTCATCGTCTTCTCTAAGCTACTAAAATGGCAGACTCGTCATCAGTTCACGATACTTCAGTTCGTCAACCACTTCTCACAATCAAACCACAACAGAACCTGATCATCGATCTCACCCCATTTGTCTATGAGACATACATGTTGTATGTGGTTGAGTGTCTCAAATACTCACCGCTCGTCGACGTGCTGACGAAAGTCGAAGTTGTTTCAATGTCTTGCCTGTCTCTTGTCTACTATACTGCCTTCTACGACAAGATTAATGAACGAGTTCACTTCGAACTTCACGATGAGAAGACCTCCATCTCTAAGCATCGATTTTGTGCCCTAATTGGTCTTTCTCAAGATCAATCTCTAGTAAACCCTGACTCCATTACCACTGGTCAACTGTTTTCTATGTTCTATCAGATGGGATATACTGAAACCCTAACCACCATTACAAAGTTCAAGAAGTCCTGCCTTCCTCCTCAATGGAATGACCTTTTCACGTTGATGTTCAAGGGACTTTCTGAGCGAAGCGCTGGCTCAGATGGTGTGAGCAAGTCTTTCATGAATGTGTTGTATGGGTTGTTCCATGGGATTGACCTAGATTATGGGTCTATTATCTGGCAGTAGTTGGTTCAAAGCTTGGTCTCTTCATCCACGCATTCTGAGATCTCATGTGGGCGCTTTTGGTCTATCATCACCAACTAGGCAACGGACCGCCTTCGTGTTCCAATAATGGCCGATTCACTGCTCTCATCCATTGCTACCTTTCATATGAAAAAAAAAATCATTGTCACTGATCCAACCAAGTTCTCTTTTATTGGATCCATTCCTGAAGCAATGCTCGATCGTATCTCTGCATCGAGTAACGTTCTCCAACAGTATAGGAAGCGTCCATCGGCTGGTCCAAGAGAGCTTACGCCTGCCATGATTCGCTCCACTGAAGAGGCTGACAAGCCAGCCAAAAGGGGTAAGAAGCCTGATACACAGAAGGAAGGACCTGTCATTAAACCAACTAAGGGGCAAACCCCCAAGAAGCGAAAGTCTGATAAGGCTGCAACTTCTCAGGCGCAACCGAAGAAGCAGAAGAAGCCTGCTAGGAGGCTTATTCTTCAGTCCACAAGTGATTCTGATTCAGAATATGTCCCTCCTAAGCATTAGCACGCTCCTCCTTCAGAATCTGAGAGCGAAAGCTCTGTTGAAGAGGCTTTGGGCCGAGGTGATAGTCCGCCTCGCTCCCCTACCCCAGAAATTCCGGTTCGCTCTAATCTTCCTTCACCTCCACCTGTAACCATCCCGATATCCATCCCTCCTATATCTCCGATTACCACCACTCAACCATTCACTATAATTCCTATCCCCGCTCCTATTTTCACAGATACCACTACTAACACTACTACCACTACTACCACTACAACCACAAAACCTCATTTTACTGTTCCTAATCCACGAGTAACCGAACCACCTGTCACAACCGTACCTCCACCTACTTCAAACCCCTTATCTCCCACACAATCCACTGAAACAACCCCTTTTCTAGGCGGTGAGGACTTGGAATTTGATTCCACATATTTCAGTCCTTACCGAGTGAAGAGAGATGATGATGACAATGAGCCTGTCACAAAGCGTCATCTCAAGTCGGTAAATGAAAAGCTTGATCAACTGCTTTTATCCTCTTCCTCCGGTGCTTATTCTGAAGCTGCATCGAAGGCCTTGCTCTCCTCTATCGTTACAGAACACAGTGCCACTTTATCTGCTGCAGCCGAAGCAATCGAAGCCTCTACTTCCCAATGTCAACAAGCCTCTATTGCTGTTGATGCTTCTACTATGGAGTGCATGGAAGGGACCGCAAAAGTCGATAAAGGAGTCTTTGAAGCTCATTTGTTTTTAGATTCCTTGCAGGCTGCTGCTGCTAAGAACGCTCAAACTGTCAATGCTTCAATAGAGAATCTTCAAAGGTCTCTCCAATCTGAACGCTCAAACCTTGAAGCTGCACGCCAAGCCATTGAAGCAGCCAACGAAACTCTACATGCTGACGCCAATGACCGCTTAACTCAACTGGAGGCGGAGTTAGCTGTAGAGAATCGTATTACGGATGACCTAGACAGACGCACTGCACAGCTTAAATTGCAAATCCACAAGCTGTGTTTTGCTAATGTTGAGGTTAATGACCTAAAGTTAGAAAGGGAGGTCATTAGGAGTTTTGCTGCTGATGTTCACTCCATCCTCCTCCATCTCATTGAAGCTCATGATCCGATCATTACTATAACCATCAGGTGTCATCTGGCATACAAGCTCCGACCGGCATTGGACATCCTTAGTCGTGTCGAGGGTGTTCCGGTGAACGGGTTCCAACCAAAACAAGGGGTAGAGAAGGTGACAACTCAACCTCCTTCTAGACCAAAACCATCTACTGAACCGAAGGGTAATGAAACTTCGGTCAGCAATAAGGAGAAAAAGAAGAAGGAAATTGGCGAGGACGACACAGACAATGAAGATGATGTCTATGCTGAGAATCCCAAGAATCCCTTCCAGAAGGTTAAAGTCTTTGAAAAGGAAATGGAAGAAAATATCAAGAAACAACAAGCTGAGCTAGAGCAGAAGCGAAAGGAGGCGGAGCTCCTAGAGAAGAAAAAGTCTGTGTTTCTTTTCTGAACCATACTCTCGCTTCAAAGATGTGCAATCGACAAGCCAAGCATTCTCTGGCTTGAGCCAGTAATGTTCTTTGGACTTGACAACTCCAAGGATGCACAGTTTGATATGCCAATCACTCGAAAGGCATTTATCTTCCACTACTTCAATTCGACTGCTGCCATTCCGTACCCAGACCCAAAGGTAGACAAGGATCTTTTGGAGTTTTACTTAGAGTTTGCTCAACCCCAATACCTGACTTGGAGCTCAAAGAAAATTACCACTGTCAAGGTTGTGAAGCCCTATTCAGCGGGGAAGTTTATTAATGTCAAATTTAGGGTGACTCGAGGAACCGAAGGCTCAGTCTGCCACTTTACCCTCGCTGATCTACCGAACCTTAATCCCCATGACTGGATACTCCTCAACAACATTCTTCTGTCAAATCCTCAGGAGTATTAGCCAATAATTGATCATGTCAAGCGTATACTTGTTTGCTACATTCATGAGGTAGCGAAGATGGACCAGGAGATTGCCTCTGCCATACACAAGCGAACAACGATCAAAACTATGGGCAGAGCTGGCAATGTCAACACTATGATCAAGGGGAAAATAGATTCAAAGTACCACACCATTATGTTCATCAAAGGCGAAGGTCAAAAATGTATGTTCCCTCTTGTGGAGAAACACCTCTTCTCAACGTCTTGCCTGGATCACATCTTGTAGATCATTCAGAGGTGCGATCAGAACAGTGCTGCTGATAAGAAATTATTCACTGACATGTTGAGGTGGTACATACAGTTTAGACAGACACATCTCGCTATAATTCGTCGTTTGTTTAAAGTAATAAAGATGGTGAAGCCTACTCAGAGGAAATGATCTCTCGCCTCATTTGACGCAAAAGGGGAGATTGTTGGGTCTATTAGATTACGTCATGGGCTCGGTCCTTAGCCCAGTTTTGATTGCCAGTATTGGGCCTGTCCAACCGTGCATATTTTTTTACTAGGGTTTAGTATATAAGTTGCATGCATGCAGAATTAGAAGTTATCGCTTTCATTTTTTATTTTTCTCTGGTTTTTGTAAACCCTAGCTCGCCTCTACAGCGGAAGTTCTTCATTGAGCTCTGCTGAGGTGTGACTTTATATTGAATCGTAAGCATACATTTGATTCTATTCTGTGTTCATTCTCTTACTGTTTTGACTTGTTTGATTTCAATAATCATACCTGTGAAAGATCTAAACGATCTAGAGTTTAATTCTCATCAATCATAAATCATTTAACACATAAAAGCATGTTAGGCATCATTCCTAAAATAAACTAGTGCTTGTGTTTATTAAGGTGTATTACCTAAATCTATTAGACACACTCCTCACAATCATTGCTTAACATTCTAAGTTTAAGTCTAGAAATAAATCCATATTCCTAGTTCGATTAAACTAATGCTCTGATACCAACTGTGACATCCCCATTTTCAAGGCCAGAAAAGACCGATTTTGTATATGCTTTATAAAAATCAGAGTATCTCTTTTAATAAAAAGGTTGTGGAATTTGTTCCAAGTAAAACATGATAAATACGTTATCAAAGCATTTTCGAAGAAAAGTATTTTTATTCATTTTAAAACATCTGGGATGTCATTGTCAATACATAAACATAAGCATAAAAAGAACTTACATTCATTATCACTAGTGATTTATATCTCCTTAATCTCTCAGTGTAATGTGACTTCATATCAACACCTGTGATATAAATAAACTGAGTGGGTCAGGCTGGGAAACCTGGTGAGTACATAGGGTTTTCAACCCCCATTAATATAACGATTATGTTTAAACATTTAAACAATTAACCCAATTACCCATCCCCATTATCTTCTTTATTCTATCCTAAGAATTCAGCTATTCGTCGTTTATTTATTCCTAAGGGTTTGTTTAAAGGAATAGGCATGGAATCCATCGTTGCCAAGGTTTACTCAACAGGCACTAAATCCATAGTTTCCAAGGTTTATCTCGTTTATTGATAGTATCATTTCCGAGACTCCTCTTGCAATACAGGTCAATGGGTTTTATCTCGTTTATCGATGGTATCGTTTCCGAGAATCCACTCACAATATGTGTCGATGGGTTTTTAGAGTACACCTGGTGAATACACAGTTCAAAACACCTACAGGTTGCGAGCCTGCTAGTGTCCACTGGACTGTCTGGAATAGTCTATGGTTGTCACCCATACTCTACTGGATAACGGGGCCAACACTGGGGTAAAAGGCTTCTCTCATGGTTCACCTCTCACCCTTGCCTCATGGTTTATATCACCTATTCATTATTTTATTTTTATCACACATAAACTATTTCATCTACCCATGTTTTACGCATCACATTTTGTAGATATAAAATACGTATACAGTTTAGATAATTTAAAACATGTATAAAAATCTTTCACCCAGCACAGAAAGCAGTTATTCAGATAGTATACACACATAGCACGTAATTTATATAAAATACTTCATATCTATGTGTAAGCTGAAAGTAACTATGCACTCACTTGATACGGTGGTGACTCGGCACTCAGACATCACTTCGTTACTGTTAAAACAATTTCCCTCGACAAAACCTATTATCAATATCGCTAGGGTTTAGTCTAACGTTAACCATGACTAATTAATAGTCTAGCTATTATTATTATTATATGAGCGTTAAACAACACTCTATATAACTCATAATAATAGTCCAAATAATTAGTTTAAGGTCCAAATAATGTTACTATAATTATTTAAAAGCTATATTAAAAATTGCATAGGCGTAGCTCACTTACAATGGGTTTTATAGAAAATCGGGCTGCACTTGGAGCAGTGTTTCGAAACTGAAAGACACTTTTTCTCAGGACACCGGGAGCCTCGGGGCTTCCCTCGGGCGCTAGGGGGTTCCCTAGGGTTTTATGACATCCCCATTTTCACGGCCAGAAAAGACCGATTTTGTTTATGCTTTATAAAAATCAGAGTACTTCTTTTCATAAAAATGTTGCGGAATTTATTCCCAGAAAAATACGATAAATACGTTATCAAAACATTTTTGAAGAAACGTATTTTATTCATTTTAAAACGTTTGGGATGTCATTGTCAATACTGGAACATAAGCATAAATGGAACTTACATTTATTTACACTAGTGATCTACATATCTTTAATCTCTCAGTGTAATGTCACTTCGTATCGATACCTGTGATATAAATAAACTGAGTGGGTCGGGTTGGGAAACCTGGTGAGTACATAGGGTTTCCGACCCACAATAATATAATTATTATTTTTAATCATCAAACAGTTAACCCAGTTACCCTTCCCCATTATCTTCTTTATTCTGAAGGATCTACCCTAAGAATCAGCTATTTATTGTTTATTCATTCCTAAGGAGTATCCTAAGGAATAGGTATGAATTCCATCGTTGTAAATGACACATCTGTCAAGCACAACTGCTAGTTCTGTCACTTAGGTGCAACTGCCAAAATTGTGACATTCTCTATGGGGCGCATCCACTGGAATAGTCCTTTTAGGCGCATCTGCCGGGGTTATGAGGTTCTCTATCAGGCGCTTCTGCCGGTAGAGTCCTTTAGGCGCATCTGCCAGGGATTTATTGACAGTATCGTTTTTGAGAGTCCACTCGCAATACATATCAATGCGTTTTTAGAGTACACCTGGTGAATACACAGTTCAGAACAACTACAGGTTGCGAGCCTGCTAGTGTCCACTAGATTGTCTAGAATAGTCCGTTGTTGTCATCCATACTCTGCTGGATGACGGGGCCATCACTTGGGTAAAAGGATTCTCTCATGGTTCACCTCTCACCCTTACCTCATGGTCTATATCACCTCTTCATCATTTTATTTTTGTCACATAGAAACTATTTCGTCTACCCATGTTTTACCCAACACATTTTGTAGATATAAAATACATATACAATTTAAATCATTGAAAACATGTATAAAACGTTCGTCCAGCATAGATAACAAGTATTCAGATAATATTCACACATAGCACGTAATTTATATAAAATACTTCATATCTATGTTTAAGCTGAAAGTAACTATGCACTCACCTGGGAACGTAGTGACTCGACACTCGGACATCACTTCGTTACTCTTAAAACGATTATCCCTTGACGAAACCTAGTATCATTACCACTAGAGTTTAGTCTAACGTTTGACGAGACTAATTTAATAGTCTAGCTATTATTATTATTATATAAGCATTAAACAATACTTATATAACACATAATAATAGCCTAAATACTCATTATAATGTCCTAATAACATTACTATATTGTAACATAAGCTATACTAAAGATAGGATAGGTACAACTCCTTACAACGGGTTTTTCGCAAAATCGGGCTTCGCTGGAACAGCGTTCCCGAGCCGAAAGGCTCTTTTCTCGGGACTCCAAGAGCCTCGGGGCTTCCTTCGGGTGCTAGGGGGTTTACCTAGGCTTTAGGGGGGCGAGGGGTTAGGATAGGCTAGAGAGAGAGTGTGTAGAGAGAGAAAGAAGTGGGGAAAGGTGTGAGAAATGAGAGAACCCGACACTTCTATTTATAGGGTGAAATCCTAATGGAATCGCCATGTTGGTTCACAGACTCGCCGAGTCGGTCCCACGTGTCATCATATGATGGCTTTCCTTGGGTAGAAAGCCTTGGCCCATATTCAGCCACGTCACCCCCTTTTGCAGCAGCACCCTGCCGACTTCTAATCCCCGTAACTTTCGCATACGAGCTCCGTTTGTGATGTTCTTTATATCCACGCGTAGGTAAAAACAAGATCTACAACTTTCATTTAGGCTTCATCGGCTAATTCTCGACCGATCTCAAATTTAATAGTAGGAGGCGTTTAGACTGTTAAATAACCGCGAAGAATTTGTAACTCCTTCATACGAACTCCGTTTTCGTCCATCTTTTTGCCGTTGAGTTCCTATTAATGAGATCTTCAACTTTCATTTAGGTCGCATAAGCCAAAAACTGATCGAACCAGAATTCGAGTTTCAGGTCGTGCACTGCTAAGCCAAATCTTAGAAAATTCATAACTTCCTCATACGAAGTCAGATTTGGGCGCTTTTTTTTTGTATGTTCTTGGTTTAACATACACTTCAAATTTCATTTAGATTGTTAAGGCTAAAAGTCGCTCCATCATAAATTTACTATTTACACTTCCCGGTGTAGTGTCGGTTTTGCCGTAAAACTTCGACGGGTCATAACTTCTTCGTTATAACTCGGATTTCGGCGTTCTTTATATGTACGGAAACCTTTAGACATATTATACAACTTGGTTAAGACTATTTATTATGAATAATCTTTTACCAAAAAATCATTTTCGACACTTATTGTCTATAAATTGACTAGCCCGAATCTACGGGCGTTACAGGTTTTAGGGGGTTAGGGATCTTTAAAGAGAGAAAGAAGTTAGAGAGAGATTGAGTTTTTGGGGTGAGAAAGAAGGTGTAACAACGCAAATTTTTCAAACAAATTTTTCATTTAAAAAATAAAGTATTTTCATTCAAAACAAGACATAACTAATTTAAGTGTCATATATAATACAAATTGTATAAATCCCAAGATCATAAAAGCATCCTTCAGTGTGTATCGATCACGCCGGCGCCTTCCCACGGTTCTCGCTAGTACCTGAAACACATACATAACAACTGTAAGCATAAATGCTTAGTGAGTTCCCCAATATACAACTTACGTACATACGCCTTTCCAGGCCCTGACCTTCCGGTCATCAACACAACGCCTTCCGGCCCATGACATAATCGCCTTCCGGCCCAAAACATACATAGCACATATAACAACAGCTTACCACATAATCGCCTTGGGTTGGGCTTGCCTTTTAGTTTGGATTTTGGGCCGTGTGAGGGCCCATTTATTATTTGGCCTTGGTGGGCCCAATGGGCTTAGGTAATTAAGGGGCTAGTAGGTGGTCTATCCTTGGACCCAATAAGTTAGAGGTTGGACTTATCTCCTAATTGAGGAAATTGTGGGTTTGGCACAGGGTTAGAGGCCGGTGCGTAGCAGCAGTGTTTATAGGAGCTGCTCTTCACCCGAGGTGAGTCTTCTCACTATACGTTACCTAGAGTGGTATTTATGTGCTGAACGGAGGGTCTTATGTGTTACGTATGAGATTTGTGCTATGTGATATATGTATGCTATATGATTGTATATACCGGACCGGAGGGTCCAACGATACAGACTGGGCCGAAGGGCCCAACGAGCTATGACCGGACCCGAGGGTCCAACGAGCTATGACCGGACCAGAGGGTCCAACGAGCTATGGGAAAGGAGGGTCCCACTGAGACACATCGACCGAAGGGACGTACTGTAGCCTCGAGTGGCGTATGTGTTGTATGCGGTATTTTGGGGAACTCACTAAGCTTTGTGCTTACCGTGTTATGTGTTATGTGTTTCAGGTTTCTTGTCTGGATCGCGGGACGGCACCAGTTTGATTGTACACACCAAAGAAAGAGTTAAGAGGATCCTGGATTTATAATGGATTTGTGCTTTGTAATTAAATAAAAGAGATTTTTGTAAGATATGTTATGAAGAGTATGCATTTTAAAAATGAAAAAAAATTGTTTCAAATTTTCACATCGTTACACGAAGTCAGATTTGGGCGTTATTTTTATGGACGCTCTTGGTTTAATGTATTCTACGACTTTTGTTTAGGTCGCTAAGGCTAAAACTCGCTCTATCGTAAATTCACTATTTACGCTTCCCGGTATTGTGTCGGATCCGCTTCGAAACTTCGACGGGTCATAACTTCTTCGTTATAACTCGGATTTCAGCGTTCTTTATATGTATGGAAACCTTGTAACATATACTACAACTTGGTTAAGATTATTTATTCGAAATAATCTTTTGCTGAAAATTCTTTTTCGACCCCTATTATCTCTAAATTGACTAGCCGGGATCCGCGGACATTACACATCTCCAAGGCGACAAATATATCACTAATCTTAAATATATGAATTAAAAACTCATAAAATCCCTCACATAATAGATATTAACTAAGTTATGACATCCCCATATTTACGGTCATTTTAAATTTTTATTTATGCATTATTTTAAAGCAATGTATTTCTTTTATTGCGGAATTGGTCCAAAAAATATCATTGACATGATATTATGTAAAATCAAGGCGATTCAAAAGAAATGATTTTCATTGACTTATAAAAGCTTGGGATGTCATAAGCGATACAAAACATAAGCATAAACAGACCTTTAATGTATACTAATGATTTGCATGTCGTTTAATCTCTTAGTGTAATGTACATTCGCATCGATACGTATGATAAAAATAAACTAATTGGGTTCGGTTGGGAAACCTGGTGAGATACATAGTGTGACATCCCCATTTTCACGGTCAGAAAAGACCGATTTTGTTTATGCTTTATAAAAATCAGAGTACTTCTTTTAATAAAAATGTTGCGGAATTTGTTCCCAGAAAAACATGATAAATGTGTTATCAAAGCATTTCCGATGAAATGTATTTTTATTCCTTTTTAAAACCTTGGGATGTCAATTTTAATACAGAAACATAAGCATAAATAGAACACACATTCATTTACACTAGTGATCTAAGTCTCTTTTAAATCTCTCAGTGTAAAGTAGCTTCGTATCGACACTTGTGATACAAATAAGCTTGAGTGGGTCAGGTTGGGAAACCAGGTGAGTACATAGGGTTTTAAACCCACAATAATATAATTATTATGTTTAAACATCAACAATCAACCCAACTACCCATCCGCATCATCTTCCTTACTAATAAGGATCTACCCTAAGAATCATCTATCCTGCATTCGTTCGTTTCGAAGCCTTTTGTTTATAGGGTTTATATGATAAGCACTAAGTCCATAGATGCCAATGCTTGTTCGTAAAGCATTTATTCCATAGCTACTAAAGTTCATTCTTCGGGTACTAAATCCCTAGCTACCAATGTTCATCTAATATGTACTAAATCCATAGCTACCAACATTTATCTAATAGGTACTAAGTCCATAGCTACCAACGTTTACCTAACAACAGTGTTGTAAATATCAGCCTAAGCGGCCAATTAATTGGCGACTAGGCGCTTGGCGGTCCTCTACCGTCGATGTTTATAGCTAATCGGACTATATAATCGGACGTGGTCAAATTTGGTCAAAGATGGATCTAGGCGCCCAAATCGGTCAACGAAAGTCAACGTAATTTTAAAAACATTTAAGGGAAAAATTGTCAAAATGTTAAAATGCTTCTAGGGTTGCTTCCGATTTCTCATTCGATGCAGTTAAAAAATGGAGATTCTCTCTGCCTATCTGGACACAACCCACGAACGAGAGCAAACAAAGGGAAACTGGCACATCTGCTTCGTTCGTCGACTTTAGGTCTGGCCTCCGGTTTGTCATCTCTTTCAATCAACGACGTCGCAGTCCCCTTCCAAGCTACAGTTCACGACTTGACACCTTCACAGTTGTAGTTCCAGCAACATTAGATAAATTTTCAAATTGGAATGAAAACGGAGACTGGAACACCCTTTAAAATCGTCTTTTCTTTCTGAAATTCTTTATTCTTTCTGCAACATCAGGTAAGCAATGATTTTTTAAAATTGTTTGTTCTTTCTTCATCTTTCTAAAATTGTTTGTTGTTTCTTCATCTTTTTTAATTGTTGGTTGGATTTCTGTCTTGATTGTAACATGTAAGGCAGAAGGGTATTTCATTCAACTAATTTCTTGACCAAAATCTCTAATTTTTTTGTGTATGAAACCATATGCCCACCAACTGTTCGATCAATTGCCTGAGTGAAGGGTATTTGGATTCGGGTAATTTCTTGACTGAAATTCTGGTCCCTTGATCATCTATGATGTTTTTAAGAACCATGGATTGAAGATGTAGGTGGTTTGGTTCTAGTTCTCGGTTGTTTATGGTGTGACAGTGGTTGAATGTGATGGTGTTGAACAGATGAAAACATGAAGGTGGTCAATGGACCTGTTTGGTGGTTAGGGCAAAAACAAAAGGAGCAGTTGGTGGTATTTGGTTTTATGTGTATCTATCAAAAACATAGATTGGATTGCAGGTTAGTTCTTCATCCATCTATTCTTGGTTTTATGTGTGTATGTGTATGGAACAAGAACACAGATTGGTTTTGCAAATGTCTGAAATTGAATATCTTTTTGCATTTTTCCAGCAGTATTGATCTCTCGAACACCACACAAGATGTTTTAAGTAGTGAGTTATGTAAAAGGATTAAAGGGTTTCTTGCAGCATGGTCTCCTTCAAGTCCCCAACCTCATGTCAACGAACTTCTTATAGAAAATGAGTTTTTTAATCACAGTTTCATGTTATAATGCTATATTTATTAAAATTTTCATATATATTTTTTATTTATAATGTTATATTTAATGTTATATGCTTAGGTTTAATGTTATATTTATTATTATTTTTAGTATTTGCATTAATAATTAATGGTTCCCGATTAATACCCGCCTAACCGATTAATCCCTTGACCCCAGTCCACTGATTTGCCTACGTCGAGCGATTTTTGCAACCTTGTCTAACAGGTACTAAGTCAATACCTACCAACGTTTATTCAATTGGCACTAAGTCTATAGTTGCCGATGTTATTTATTAGGCATTACTATAGCTGCCTATGTTCACTCATATCATCCTTCATCTCTCATCCTTCATCTACCCATGTTTTACCCAACATATTCGTAGATATAAAATACATATATAGTTGAAATCATTAAAAACATGTATAAAATCATTCATCCAGCATAGATAGCAAGTATACAGATAATATGCACACATAGCACGCAGTTTATATAAAATACTTCATATCTATGTGTAAGATGAAAGTAACTATGCACTCATTGGTTAAAGTGACGACTCAAAATTCGAGCAGCGCTTCACTTCTTAACAATACGATTTCCTTTGTCGAACCATAGTATTATTACCACTTGATTTTAGTCTCATATTTATTGCGACTAATTATTAGTCTAGATTCGTCATTAACTCAGAGTCTACTTCATGATCTATGAACTAAGGAACAACCAGGTATGATCATATCGGAGGTAGGGTCCGTTTGGTATATGAAGTATACTATTTGGAAATCTCACTTTAAACACCTCACTAAATCACAACCTAGACATCATTCCCGTAAGTAGATCGATCAATATAACGACTTTGAATCACTAATAAATCTTATCTATAATGATATTATATTTATATATAAGTTATATTTAAAGTGTGGTAGGCGTATCTCACTTACAACGTGTTTTTATGAAAAACCAGGCTTCGCTGGCGCAGTGTTTTCGAGCCGAAAAGCTCTTCTTCTCGGAGCCGTCGGGCGCTCTGGGGCTTCCGCCTTTTCCTAGGGAGTTCCCTAGGCTTTTTTTGGGGGTTTCGGGGCTAGAGAGAGGTTCTAGAGAAAGAGGGAAGTGATGGGAGGTTTGAGGAAGAATAGAGGCTTCACCTCTTATTTATAGGGGCCTGGAGGGTCACTCACATCATGAGTTTTATGATGCTCATGTCGTGAGCCAGCATGGGCTCCAAGTCTGAGCCTGGTGCTGACACATGGCTTCGCATAGAGTGTGGAAATCAACCGATTTTCAAAAATGCAAAATTTTCACACACGAGTTCCATTTTTGACGTTCTTTACATCCAAGCGTAGGTAAAAATAAGATCTACAACTTTCATTTTGACTCCATCGACTAATTCTCGACCGATCTTAAATTTAACAGTACGTGGAGATTATACTGTTAAATATCCGCGTAAAATTCATAACTTCTACATACGAACTCCATTTTCGTCTGTCTTTCTACCGTTGAGTACCTATTAATGAGACATTCAATTCCCATTTAGGTCGTGTAGGCCAAAAACTGCTCGATCTAAAATTCGAGTTTCAGGCTATGCACTACTAAGCCAAATCTTAGAAAATTCATAACTTCCTCATATGAAGTCAGATTTGGGCGTTCTTTTTATGGACGCTCTCGGTTTAACATATTCTATGACTTTTTTTAGATTAATAAGGCCAAAAATTCCTCTATCGTAAATTAACTTTTTATGTTTCTCGGTGTCGTGCCGGTTTTGCTGCGAAACTTCGACAGGCCATAACTTCTTCGTTATAACTCGGATTTCGGCATTCTTTATATGTACAGAACCCTTGTAACATATGCTACAACTTGTTTAAGATTAATCCTTCTAAATAATATTTCAACAAAAACTCATTTTTTATGTTCATTGTCTGTAAATTGACTAGCCCGGATCTACGGGCATTACACATATGGGTGTTAACCCACAATATTATAGTTAATTTTTTTATTCTCACATTTTGTGTGAAATAATTAAACTGATTACCCACTCTCATTTTCTTATTTATACTTACCTAAGGAATTATCCTAATAGTCATCACCGACATCACGTTTACTTATCATCGCATACATCACCTTTCCTTATATACTTATTCTTAAGGAGTTTCCTAAGGATCATCACATACATCGCAAAGAAAGTATTGCTTCAGGGATTACTCTGCCAATAAATATCCAATAATGGTTAGAGTATCATTGCATGAATACGTAGTTACTACAACGTCTGAACTTGTAATTCATCACCTATAGGTTATGAGCCTATTGTTGTTTCCACATGAATTGTTTAGATTAGTCATTGGTTGCCATCTATACTCTGGTAGATGACTATATCGCAATATCACAAGTCAAGGTCAGGGCATCTACTAGTCATCTCCTATTTATTGTCACCTAGTTTTCATTACCTATCTATCATCTCCTATCTACAATCCCTATCACTACTCAATAGGTATTCATTTATATATAATACTTATATGATAAAATCAATTTAAAAGTCGTCTGATACTATTTTATCTAACATATAACATTTTGGGAAAAGATAATGATCACATAAAGCAGATGATTATCCAGATACTTCATATCTATTTGTAAGATGAAAATTACTATGCACTCACCTGGTAAAAGTGCATGACTGAGGATTTCAGAAGAGCTTTGTTTTGTACTTTGAAAAGACCAAGAAGAATAAAGTGCTAAGCCTTAGTCTAGTTGCATAATCATGTGAATATAATAATTATAGTCTAGATTCCTCACTAATCCCAATGTTTACATCAAGATCTATCAAGTAAGGATAAACCAGGAAGGACAGTTGTGAGGTAGGATCATTTTGGTGATTACCCTTTCTGAAATCGAACAATCAAGCCAACATGACCATTCTAGACACCTCTCCCGTAAGTAGATCAATCAATATGATGACTTGGAATTACTGATAAATCTTATTTATAGGTTCACAATAACGATTTATTACTATAAATATAAGTTACACTCAAAACAAATAAGTGCAGCTTAACTTATAAAGGTTTTAGCGGAAACCAAGAAAACACGACATAATCTCAACCCAAAAAGTTGTTTGTCGGATTCGAAGATATGCTAGAACCCCGCTAAATTACCCAAGAAAATTCCTAAAAGTTTTCCTAAAGAAACTGCTAAATTACAATTAGTAGTCCTTTTCTCAATCAAGATCAATCTTTTAGTTATATATTAGTCTCTTTAAATAATTAATCTTTCAAATATCAATCGATTACTAAATAATAATTAATCATATAAATCATTTAATGTATATTATACATAACACATCAATGGATGGTAGAGTAATGCTACTCACCTAGTTAGTCAGCAGACTAATTCCATTTTTGGTTTCGAGGCTTCGCTACCTATCTGCTAGTCTCATTATAACACTTATTCCTCAAATAACAAGTTCCTTAGAACCTGTCACAACTCACTACTAGCTATACTCTATGACCTCTTTTCACAAAAATAATCAAATATTATTATATAATCAAAATAGGATTAACCTGTAAGCCATTAGCTAATTCTCTCATAATGGGTATTTCACAAATCTTGGGGTTTATAAACCTTATAGTCTCGACTAAATCTTTAGTTGTAATATTTGCTCAAAATCTCATCAACAGGTCAACAATTGTGCCATATCATGAACACCTGTAACATATACTCAGTTCTATCAAATCTTAATGGGGTAAGGGATACCTCAACAAATCTTTTAGTCGACGTAATATCTCCTATACAATGATATATCTCCTTAGTCATAGTCTCCCAACAATGATTCCTAAGCATCATATCTGATAATTCATGCTAAAACCTTTCAAAATGACACAAAACTGACATATTTATACTCTAGGGTGTGCCATGTTGTGGCCATAAGCACGCCATGTCGTGGTAATCATGTAAACTTTAGTTTTGCCACGTTTCGTACTCTGCCACCATGTATGTCGGTGACTCGTCTCAAACCACGTCATGGTACATCTATTATCACGACATTGTGATCGAATGGACTTTGCCTTGCCATGTTTCGCTCTCCGGTTGGCACGTTTATGGATGAATCACTCGTTTCTACATCGTTGTAAACATACCTCCACATCGTGATGATCAAGATCTTGACCGTTTACTTTCTCATAATAGCAGCACACTTTCATCTCAACTTCATACGACCATAACTTTCTCATACAAACTTTGTTTTCGATGATCTTTATACTAATATGATCGCATTTTTAAAAGTTCTATCACATTCTCAACTCTATTTTTCTAACTAAAAATACCCAATGTATAGCTACTCTATGCTTTGTCTCACTTACTCGTATCACAACAATTTATATCTTTCAAAGTAATATATGTTATGGAAAATAGGTGTTACATACATAGTATAGTGAGAATGTTAAGAGAAGAACTTTAGATGAAATATTATAAGTACGGAATGTAAGTTAGTTTATGTGCATCTTTAAACATTTCATCCATAATTTAAATTGTAGAATGAGTTATAATTATATGGAAATGTAAGAACAATGATTTAAACAGAAAGATAACACAAGTAATGACATAGTTGAAATCCTAACCAAGTTTATTTTCATGCTTGAAGTTAATAAAAACGAACAAAACAAGCATGGACGAATAAAGGAGATTTGTATTTCTAATATGATTTTATGAGTACAAGACATAGCTAGACCATATCCTAAACTGTTTATTTAAAGACTAGAAAAGTACACTAGTCAGATAGGACCATGCCTAAGTATGGAAGATAGATGACCATACTTAGCATGCCTAACTGACACAACTTTCACAATGATTTGACATGAAAAAGTAACAAAAGTATATCTCTTTGGTATAGAGTATACCAGAGATCATATTATAAAACAAAAATTCAGGAGTTTTCTTCGCATCATTCTTCAATACCAACTCTACATCACCCAAAATCTAATCTTCACATAAACAAAACACTTCACTATATATATCTATACTTGTCGAGGGTCATTCCTTGGTTCAACCATTTCCCGCTAAGTAACCTTGCAACTACCTTCTTACTTGAACATGTATGAAGAACCTTGTTAGCAATTTCCAAAAAATCCTCACAACCAACACCCATTCAACTCTTTCTCACACAACATCCTTCACTTCATCGATAGTGTAGTTTCATGAACCCACAACATTTAGGACCATTTACAATTGAGCATTCTTGCATCAATGGAATTTCAATGTAGGTAGAAAGTTCTTTATAGGATTTAACTCTTTCATTCAAAAGTATAACTGGATCAATCAGATGTAAATCCATATTATTGAAGAGCATTGGATGAATGTCATGATAAATAGAGGTGAAGTCACAAACAAGTGACTTTAAAAAATCACAATTACTGGGGTATGCTGAGTTTTGGTGTTTTCAATCTTTCCATGGATGATCCTTGAAATAAAGAAGATTTCTTTTTGGTTCATGTTCACAAAGTCTAATTGAGTTCGATCATACTCTACACTTTTTTTTTATCAAAGTATAATGATAAAATTGAGTCTTCTTGAATGATATTTGCTTGTTGGTGTTTGCATATTGAGGCCTTTTAATTTACCAGATTTCCTTCACCATCATTACATATTTTTTTGTGAAAGAAACACGGTCTTGAAAACTCTAGGGGAGTCTTATGGCCCTAGGAAGCTAAAATTCACATTGAAGAATTTTCGATTTGGAGAGATAGAGATGTCCTACTATGTGTTATTAGAAGGAGTTGCACGATGAATTGTGGGATATAACCTTCATTTAGAATCCTATGAATGGGATACACTCATGATTCAATAAGAGTTTTATCATGAAATATATCATATCCAAACTTCTAAAAAATTCATTCCTGGAGTTTTGCAACTCTCCAATGGCTTTTCTTTTTCTAAGTAGTAGCAAGGTCTTCTTCCTTAGCTGATGAATACTCATTTTCTTCATTTGTTGTTTTAACTGGTGGAGGAAGAAGAACTTCCTTTGAATTGGGAGGAGAGTTAGTAGAAGCCTTCTCTTTATTTCTTTGGCTTCTTCAGTTCATGAATTGATTGGAGATGTTTTTGTTGGAGATTGATGAGTCTACGTCGGAGGGGGAGGAGTTTTAACATTTTTATTTTGATCTTTGTCCCTTTTAAGGTAAAGGGACTAATCTTCTCCTAAAATTGACCCCTTTCAAACCTTTAAGAAGCTCAATCACCTTTGCAAATGAAATTTGAGTTTCGGCATTCACTTTATTTCTAATGAGATGCTCCAGATTTATTAGATTGCTAAATATGTCTTGTGAGAAGCAAAGAATATTTTGAAGGGTATCAGCTGGAACAATCATCATGTGTTCAACTTCTATCACCATATTTCATAAGATTTGCAGAAGAATACGATTCGTTTTCTTAATCTTTGATTTCATTGTTTAGTTTCGCGTAAGCCGTGTCATTGTGTCGATAACATTCGATGATCAGTTCTCCTATATCATTTGCAAATACCTTCATGTTTTCAACCATTTTCATGCAAATGGCTTTCATTTGTTAGCCATGCTTCACCATCTTTTCTTTATCAATCATCCTTGACTTATCAAGATACTTGATTCCTTTAGGTATTCATAAAATGACCCTATGATCTACCATCATCTCTTAATTTTGAATCCTGAGACTCTTTCTACCAGTCGATTAAATTATGAATTCACTGTAACTAGTTTTACAGGTAGCTACGAAGACACATCAATGAGCATCTTGTTTATTTTGTCATTTAGGGCCAAAATTCTTTTCTTGATATTGAATATTTGGATCTTTTTGTTTTTCTTGCGGATGGAGTACTTTTGACTTTGTTGGTGGAGTGAACTAAGACACTTGAATCTTCTTTTGATAGCTACATCTGCACTTCATTCACATGAGTGTCTTCGTGAATGCTCATGTCATAAACAAAAAGTGGTTTTTCGCTTATCTCAAACTCTTTTCCATTAGATCCTTCGTTGTTATTCTCAACGTTAGCATCTCCTGCATGTGCACTTAACCTTTGTTATCCTTTTTACAATGTTTTCCATAATTTTCATCGGTTTTGCACCTTCTGAATGATGTGAACTAATTACACATTTAGAACAATATATACAAGATACTTGGCTATCCTTTATCCGGCTTCCTTTGACTTAGCCAACTGTTCCTTAGCTGATGTGGATTTAGCTTTTCGGTCTTGTATGATTTTTTGAAGTATTAAAACTTTGTAGCCCTATTTGATATCTTTTCTTGTGCACGGACAAACTATTACATTGAAATTTTTTTAAAACGAGTAACCACCATGGTGTCCCCCGAGTTCACAGATCTTCGTCTCGAAGCACTCCTTTTACCTAAGCTATGTGTCTATAATTTAGACGACATAAATTTTCAAGACTTCCTCGATCTCCTTGTTCTTTAACCAAGTTTGGACTCAATCCTATTTGGGTTAGGGGAATCTAAAAAAGGACCATGTTGTGAAAAAAGTGTATGTGTGTGAAATATTGAGGAGATGGCCTCATGGGAAAAAATTTATCATGATTTTTCCAAGGGACATTGAGAGTTTTATAAACATTGAAGTTCATTTTGAAATTTGATTGGGCTTCGTCCCTATTCTACAATGAAACAGATGCACCTCATGCATCTGAGTGGTGAATTGAGGTTCATTCGAATGATCCAATAGGTGATACAATGCACTACAAAGCTTTTTCAGTAGCTCTGATGTAGAGTATGGGTAATGTTTTTAATGGAGGTGAGGGAAAGTCATATTTCCTTTTTAATCTTCTCTTTAGATAATGGGGACCTTTGCTTGATTCACTTGATTCATTTACCAGATCACTCTTTACTCTTGTTGGGGATAGTTTCTTCTTTTCAAGAACATTCTTTATTGGAACCCTAACTTCTATATCAAACATATCTGATGCCCTGGTGGAGCTTGAAGGGGAAGAAGGATATGGTAGAGCCAGAAGATGTCTAACTTTCAGATTAAGTCTAACTTTAGCGAAAGTAGTTCGATATTTAGGAAATGAGTACCTTTCATTCTTTCTCAATTACTAACACATCAAACCTTCCCATAGCTCCAGCCACATATTTTGGTCAATGATCTCCGCCATCATGCTAGTGAACTCCTTGGCAGCAACCTCCATTATCTCCTGATCGTACAAAAATCTGATGTGCAGCCAAGGTGTGGATGTCCCTTTCACCAAACTGAAGCAGATCCTTCTTATCAACGAGACAGAAGCAACAATCTTTAAACTTGATTACAGTAGCGGAAGTGGCTTCATCAAAAACCCAGTATAGCATGTCGCAAAGCGAACCATCACAAAAGTTCTTGATGATGGGAATCTTTGTCATATGCTTCATTGGAGGCCACATTACATTCTTGATGTGCTTGTTGGTGATTGGGTCAAACACATATTTGGATGTCTTCACGAAGGATTTTTCGGTCTTCATTCCATTAAATCCTCTCCTCACCTATCTCTCTAAGAAGAGTTTAAAATCAGTTGCATGAGGATAATTGGAAGGGTTGGCGAATGGAGCTTCAGAAAGATCAGCGTGGTCCAACTTGGTGAAGGAAGAAAAGTCGCTCTTGTCTTTCTAATATTCACTAATACTTTTTCATTTCACCAGCCAACAATTAAGTTTATAATGAAAACTCCACAAACGAATCCCTGACCAGTCACCGTATTTGTGCCAAAACTTCTTCTTGTCGAGCTCAATCACTGTTAGTTGAGGTTGGTCCCCATGAAGATTTTGATCCGAGTTGTTCATGAACAGCAACCTTCCCCTCTTCTATTATGTCACCTTTTTCCTAGTTCTTTTGATTGTAATTCTTGGATGAGATTGCTCTGGTTCCTTTTCAAAACGGTTAATGATTCGAGTAGATCTGAATGTAGTAGAATCAATAATGGGATATTGTTGAGTTGTCTGGCTGGGTTAATGGTAGTGGTCTCAGCTTCGCTTGGCTCTCTGACAGATGATTTGAATTTGTCGACAAATTCTTCAACAAGTTTTCTTTTAAGGTCGAAGTAATAGGAAGTTAAAGCTCCAAGATGAGTCTACAAGTTAAAAATTAGTTTTGACTTTAGATTATTGTCTGCTTCAAGCTCAGTAACTCGGGTGTCGAGTTTCTCAATCAAAACATCTTTTTCAATGAGTCTCAGATTCATGACACCAATTTCTTCCTTGAGCTCTGACACAGATGAGTCTGCTCGCGCTGAACTTTCTTCCCCTATTGATATACCGTTGCCTCGTGGAGAAGGGTCTGAGTCATGTTAAGCACAAAACTTGGCAAGTATTTTAGATACAACATCATGCACAGGTCAGAGAGGAGAGCCCTTATGAGCAGAAGAACTCCCGACTTTGAATGAAGATCTGACACCACTTGGTCCTTCATGGGTTGGTACTTCTTGATTTGTTTGGGTTGGTATAGCAGTAGAAGTAGGTTGTTGGAATGGTTGAGCTTGTTCTCTTACTAGCACTCCCGGCCTAGGATCAGCTCTTCTCCATTTAATTGGATGTCGGGAGGCTTGTGTCATTAAAGGATCACTTACAAATGGAACAGAGGATGGAGTAACAACTAGAAAGGGGGAAACCTTGAGTTGTATCCACATTTATTGCAGGATCAGCAATTTGTTCAGAGGTAGGAGTCGTCCAATTGAGAATGTCAAACCCCAAAACCGGAACGGCAGAAACATTCTGGGGTGGATGACGTCATGTCAAGTATCACAACGTGTGCGGTATAGTAATCAAAGTACAACAACCATTGCATTAATAGTAATAATTTTTCATAGGTTACATTTCATAGCAACATTCAAGTAATACGGAGAATAATATAGATGCAGCTTGGTACTAGGTTGACTTCGCAAAAGCTTCCGGGATGTACCTGTCTATCAATGACCTGAGAATACAAGTTATTTTGAAAGCGAGTATCAGCATTTTATAATGCTGGTGAGTCCATAAGTATTTAGTATCATTTGTATAAATACACATTTTTAATCAAAATAACTTTAGGAAAGATAGTAGTTTATAATCTACGGTGTATTAGCGTCCTTTCCAGGAAATCCTATATTTTATAAATAAAAGAAGTCTTCTACCAAGACCCGACAGATTTATGTTTTAAGGAGTAATTTTCCCCAAAAATACTACCATTTCCAAAATACAGTATTGACTATAAAGGAATAACGAGAAGATCACAAGTACAAATACTTGGGGAAAATAACATATACCACAACAGTAATACTACTGACTAAAGCAAAAGAAATCATAGACTCCAAGAGAGTATCGAATGAATGATACGCCTGGCTTAGTCTAACAAAAGGAAGCATACACTCCAGACAATATCGAATGAACGATACAACTAGCAAAGTCTAAAACAAGAAAATACAAACTCCGGACAGTATCGAGTGAACGATACAGCTAGCAAAGTCTAAAACAAAGAAAATACAGACTCCGGACAGTATCGAGTGAACAATACAACTAGCAAAGTCTAACAAAGGGTGAATGTGAACTTGTATGTAACCATGCTGATAGACGATAGAGTATCCGATGACCCTCCAGGTCACGCATAGAGGTAGTGGCATTATGTCACCCATGGGCCTTACCGGCGCGGACTGTAGCTAGTAGTCTGGGTGTGGGAGTGTTAGTCCCGTATAGATCTATACACATAATGTTCGCTCTCCTTTCCAGAGATTCTGGTTACACGGCGTTGGCGCAATGAAGCGTCGTAGAGGGAAATAGTGTGTCACATTCTAAAGTAAAACAGAGAGAGAGAGAGAGATAGAGAGAGATAGAGAGAGAGAGAGATAGAGTCTCCTAACTATTCGTATAATAGTTACTAGGGTTCCAGAAACATGAATAATAGAAGGATGCCTGTACTACTCAAGGCGATGAATTGGCTGAGAGAGAGAGAGAGAGAGACAGCTTTTATGTCCATACATGTATACATGATATATAACTAATGTTTAAATGACCTTTGGACGGATAACCGATACCCACCAGACCACATCCCAACGAGTAAAAGGAAATAGGGCGAACTAGCCTTCCCAAGTCCTTTAAACATTATTTATATAACTATACAAATATAGGCAAGCATTTAACAAAATAAAAGCATACAAGAAAACTTTGGTAAAACCTTCGGAAAACCGTTACTCATAAGAAATTTATGACTTGATGTCATTTTGTAAAACAAGTTTTGAAAACTTTTGGAATCCTTTGAAAAACCTTTCATAAATAGCTTTGAAAATGATTTTTATAAAACAGTTTAAGTGAAGATAACCTTTGATAAGAAATTACAACTGGATGTCTCTTTAGTTAACAAACTTTGAAAAACTTTGGATAACCTTTAATGATCAAAAAGGGCTATTCATACTTTAACAAGATTCGAAAACATAATTTGGAAATCTTAAGCAGGATAAAACAGTTTAACATGCAAAATCTATTTTGCTATACAGTTATTAATCACATGTGATTTATCTAATAACTGTATAGTTCAACATGTATTCCCCCCTATAAAAGTAGTTAAAATCAATTAAAAGGTTATTTCAGGGGTATGAATTCACCTGTTGTGAGTGGATCGGATGGAGGTATATGTTGGGTGATTGGTGCCAAGTTGTTGACAATAAAACCCTAATTGTGATTTGATGAACACGATGCGGAAAATAAGAACAAACACAAATATGAAGATATGTCGAATGATCACTCGATTTATTAAATTATGAGGAACATATTACACTTTAAGGAATAAGAATCTAACTCTACAAGAAACCTCACAACGTGGTGGCTACATTTTGCCTCTCTATTAACCTTAATTGTGAATAATACCTGACTATTTATAGGGAAAAGACAAGTCTTGGGCTTTTAACCTAGAATTCATCAAAGGGGCCCATTTCCATCATCCATGGAGTGCTTTGAAACCCTACAATCTCCCCCTCAAAGTATAGAATGGATGACAATGCTTTAACTTCCAAAACAAGCATCTAGCAAATAAAAAGATCTGCAACGTGGAATATATGAAGCAATCCAGGAATCTTGATTCTTCAATAGTCTTCAAACACGGGCTCTAGGATATATAAATCAAGCACTGAAGTAATGTCTTTAAACTTCATTTTCGAATTTAATCCCAAAGAATCTTCATGAAAACCAAACCCGCCATAAAAACCCATTTCAGAACAAAGAAACCGAATCACTTCTTGTCTTTGAAGAGCTCCCCCTCCAAGTCACGATGATCTTCAAATAAGCTAATGATATAAGCCATCAAAAAATATCATGTAACAACCAAAACTTTAAGATTCGTAACGCCACTTGATCGAGAAAATACCAGAAGTCGGAGATATAACAAGTCCTTAGCAGAGCTCGATAAAGAACTTCTGCTGTAAAGGATACTTCTTTGTAAAAGCTTTAGCAGAGCTCGATGAAGAACATCCGCTGTAAAAGCTACCTTCATAATTCTACCACAAGCTTTATAAAAAAATCTTCAAATTTGAAAAGTTACAAATCCAATTTCGAATGACCATACCAAATTCTCCCCCAATTTATAATCCAAAACATGATTATAAATCTTTCAAACGGCTATGAGAATGATCTTGAATTGATAAAAAATTTACTAAGCTCCCCCGCGATAAAATGATATACACAATGAGGTATAAGACCCAAAAAAGTCGTGAAAAATTTGACGTTATCACGAAAAATGACTTTCCGAACCGCCAAGACTTGATGGAATCATTATTTTTCTGTTCACGAAAAAATATGAGCGTTAAAAAATCCAAAACTGTTCACCAGCCCTTAAAATTGCAAACTTTTTCGAAAAATGGGCTGAAATTGTCACTTGTTGAAATTCAGGGGCTGGAATGGTAATTCTGCATAAATATTCCCTTTTATTTGTTACAAAATCAAGAAACAGTCCAAAACTGTCAAGGCATGAAAGGTATAGGGACCAAAAGAGTCAATTCGCTGAAGTTGCAGGGACCACTAATGTAACATAAGCTTTCTTCTCCACTTTACCCCTGATTATAAGAACGCAACGACTGATTAAACGAGCAAACGGTGACTAGAATGGCGACTTCAAACGGATGTTCACATACGAGACCACAAATCCGAATAATCCACACCCACGAATTACACTTTCGTTCCGAGAATGAAGATGTGAATCCGAGCATTTCGTAGTCGATTCCAAGCCGGATCACCACAAAGAACAGGTGCCAAATTGTTGCAGTCTCGGTGCGAAATCTAGTCAATAGGTTTGCGTTCGGTCCTCCCCTTTTTCCTTCCAAGCTCAAGAATAATTCACCTGAAGCGAACCCAACCGAAGGTTGGTTCCTTTCGTTTCTATTTCCATTTCAAGCGCCTTCAGGCGAATCACCCTTTCGCTTTCGGTTCATCCTTCGTTCGCTCCAAACATTAACAAGCGAACCCATGTTCATTGATACAAAAGCGAAACCAAGCATCACGATGAGAATAAGGATCGAAACCTTAGCCAAGCCGAACCATAGGGTCGCTTTCGGTCCTCCCCTCTTTTGTTCCAAATGCTTTCGTTCCAATGTTCACATTCAATTTTAACTTTTCGTTTTGACCCTTGTTCATCCTAGTTGAGATACGATTTCCTCCACTTGTTGAGAACCGAAATACACCGACCGCTCGGTCTATTTCGGCTCCTCAAATTTTTGAGAACCGAAATGAACCGACCGCTCGGTCTATTTCGCTTCATTCAACTAAGATAAGGTTTCGGTTGTAAATTGTTTACGTTTCTTTTTCTGTTTTTATTCTTTTTCAGAATACCTCAAAAATCCAAAAGTATTTTCTTTTTCTGTTTTTATTCTTTTTCAAAAAACCTCAAAAATCCAAAAATATTTCCTTTTTCTGTTTTTATTGTTTTTCAGAAAACCTCAAAAATCCACAAACATTTTCTTTTTCTGTTTTTTTCTTTTTCAGAAAAAAAAACTCAAAAATATTTTCTTGTGTGTGTGGTATATTTGTTTGTTTTTGTCTCAATTCGGTCTCAAGGATACACGAAGAACAGAAAATGGAGCTGGTACAGGTATTATGTGTATTTTATGAACTAGTTAAGGATCCCTAGAAGCATGCTGCTGCATGTTGACTCAAGCCTCTACGACCTAGAGCAAGGCCTTAATGATTCGATCCAACCTATCGTTTCTTCCCAAATAGGCAATTCTTATTTACTCGGTCTAGAGCTACCTTACTCTTCTCACATGAGTTAAGTGTTTCTCTGCTTTGTCCTCTTATATAGCAGAAGGTGCCTTCATTTCTTTCACCATCCTCAAACCATTCTCCATCTACTATCGGTTCACTATTGTAACCCTTGAGACTCTCAGTCTTTACCACTGAGGTTTATGGTTGCACAACATTTGTGTTTATCATCTTAGATACGTATACCACGTACTGAGTGAAACCCAAAACTCAACACCCATAATGAATTAACGATGAATTTCTATATTCAAGCTCTTACTTGGTACCGAATTAAATCTTTTTTTTGCGAGGTCTTTTATGAATATGTCTAATACCAAGACTATTCTTCCCATAAAGATCCAATTCTAGTTTTTTTTTTTTTTCAGATTTCTATACATTCTTTTGTCATCACAAACTACCACCTGCCTACTTGTTCAACAGACCACGTCGGTCTCACAAGTACTTCTTCCGACCCTCGGTCTTATTTTAAGTATTGATATTCGGTTGAAGATAAGCCACCATAAGCCTATGTCATGAAAAGAAACCTTTCAATGTTTATTAACAAACACTTGATCATATTCTCGGGAATCCACACAAGCACTTTGAGTCTCTCTTGACTTCGAAGGAAGCGATTCTTGCCCAGAATCCTCTGTTTTTCGTCTAATTGTCAGACATCACTCACAACCCAGACACATTTGATTTATTACATTATCTTTTGTCACTCTAATGCACGAAAATTTTTAATTTTCCCCATTTTATTGATGATATGTTTGAGTATATTTGTCATCTAGTGAATCAAGGACAATTCAGGTTCCGATGGTACGTTCTAATTCAAATGCAGATTGTTGAAATTGTTTTGGGCACGTGAATTTGAACGGTCGTTATACGCACGCATGCTGATGCCTACCTAGGAACATCAACCATGTCATATCGCGCTTTTTCAGGCTACTTTTTAGAAGATAACGTCACAATTGTCATGGTTTTCTCTCTCCTACCAACGATATATAAAGGGATTGCACGATTCTTTGTCTTGTACCGCTTCAAAGAAGTCTAAACTATAACGGTGATTTACACTGTTCATCTTCTTCCTTTGATCAACAATGGCGACTTCTTCTTCTGCACAAGATCAAACTGCTTCATCTGCCTTTCTTACCATCAAGCCTAATCAAAATATGATTATTGATCTCACTCCTTTCGTGTATGATTCCTACATGTGGCACGTTGTGGAATGTTTGAAGTATTCCCTGCTAGTTGTTGCCCTAACCCAGTTCGAGGCGGTTCCAATGTCATTATTATCTCAAGTTTACTCTACTGCATTTTATGACAAGAACAAGGAACAAATCTATTTTCAAATCCACAACAAGAAGGCCTCTTTTTCCAAAGGGAAGTTTTGTTCGTTGCTTCTGTTGGATATAGTGTCTAAGTCCATAACTATATTTGGTATGTACTTGACCCGACCCGGCATGGTCCATTTGGGTTGCACTTCACCCGAACAATTTATGGATAATATTTGAGAATAGTACAGGTTATGATTTATTAATATATTATAAGTTCTAATATATTAATAAAAGATCATATTATTTAATTAGTATTGATCTATAATTAATCTAGGATTAATTTAGAGATCAAAGATGTTACTAATTAAATATGGGCTTCTATATTTATATAGTGTGGGCTAGTGCTTATTTGGAATGGGCTAGGCTTACATGGAAAAGTCCATGGATGCTCCATGGAGCTTTGACCCATGGATCTCATGGAAATGAAGAGACATGGGTATTAGGGTTTACATGGATGTAACCCTAATACATCACACTATATAAAGGAGGCTTTGGTTCTTGAAATCATACTTGTTGACACTTGTTGAGGTGAGGGCCGATTTCAAGATAGTAGTGACTATTCTCTCAAAGTTACAAGTTTGTGGTGATTTGTGATTTCCATTTGAGGCATCCACATTATTGGTGCTAGGCTCTAAAACTTCAAGGAATCAACTACAGCTACAAGGTAAGCGTTTCTACTAGCTTTATTTGATTCAAGTTCCCCAATGCCATGCTAGTTAGGATATGAACCTTGGAAAAATAATTATTTGCATGTATCTTAGACAAACATAGATCCAAGGTTTATTAGGGTTGCATGTACACTTAGGAAGTGTTAGAATGCTCAAAAACCCATCAGCTTCATCTCGCAGTTGATTCTTCGGTGGTTTCTCCTGATTTTATCACCACTGCACAACTCTTCTCAATGATGTATGAGATGGGCTACACTGATGTCTTGACAACCATTCCCAAAGTCAAGAAGTCCTGTCTACCATCTCAGTGGAATGGTCTTCTTACTTTACTGATAAAAGGCTTGGCAGAACGAAGTGCTGGATCCGATGGCACTAGCAAGGGATTTCTAGCCATTCTCTATGGTTTGTATAATGGGTTGAACCTGGAATATGGGTCAATCATATGGTCTCAGGTTGTGCAAAGTTTAAACACATCCACTCGTCAATCCAAAATCTCTTGTGGGCGATTTTGGACCATTATTACTCAAAGAGCCATTAATACTTTGGAAATTCCGGTGATGAAGGGTGCTCTAATTACGTCAATTGCAACCTTCCATACGAAGATGATCATCATCTTTGACCCAGTCAAGTTTCATCACTATGGTTCGATTCCGGAGACAATGTACCGAAGTGTTACCCCGCACAGTAAGGTGATGGCCGACTACAGAAAGCTTCATCCCACAAAGCCGAGAGCTCTTACTACCGAACAACAAGCTGGTTTAGATGCTCTTGACAAGCTGAGTAACCGAAGCAAACGGGTGACTCTAAGAAGGAGACAACCGAGCATAAACCCTCTAAGCCTTCCAAAAGCAAGAAGCGAAAGTCAAAGACAGAAAGTTCTTCTAAGCCGAAGAAGATCAAACGAATGGCACGAAAACCTAGGGATTCATATCCTTTACAATCTGACAACAAAGATGATGAAGAAGCCGCATCTCCACATGTGTCTCCAAGAGGCAATACTCCACCTCGATCCCCTTCCCCAACTCAAGAAGTCAACATTCCAACTACACCTCCAGAAGATGTTAAAATTCCAACTCCACCCCCTTCACCAAAACAAACAACTCCAAAACTAACACACCCCCAAACCAGACGGAGGAAACATCCGGGGATGGAGGACTTCATTTGCAGTATCACAACACATGTATCATAGTAATCAAAGCACAAACAACCATTGTATTTAAAAGTATAATATTTACATGTGTTCAATCATTGTATATTGAAACCAAAATAGTTATACAAAAGAAGAAGATAACACTCCTAATGGCTCCATCTTCTTAAAAAGCTCGGGGATTACCTGTTATTATTTCCCCGATAATACAAGTAATTTGAAAAGAGAGTATCAACAATAAGTTGAGTGAGTACATAAGTCTTTATGTTTGAATGGGTGTCTTTGTATTTTGAATATTAAAACACTTCTAGAAAATCCCATATTTTCTGTGGTATGTGAAAAGTAGTTTTATTCCTATAAAACAGTCTTATTTGTAAACCATTGTGTTTGTAAAACTTGTATTTGAGAGTGTGCCTGGCTTCACCAGCTGTTATTGAAAACTATAGTATACCATTGTACTTTGCATTTTGTATACTGGTACTTTGAAGATGTACTTACGTTTAGTTGTTTATACACTAACGTGTTGTTAATATCTTTTTAATGAGTTATTATAACCATACTAAGACATGAACGCCTGAAAGAAACGCCTGATGAGCGCTTAAACTGTTGATAACAATTGCCACACATTGGCGTGTATGCCTGACTGTAGCTAGCAGCCTGAGTGCGGGTTGGTCAATCCCCGGACTGGAGATTCTGGTTATAATATCAGGGCTTTACTTTGGTTATCTAAACTGAATTAAACAACCTGAATTGAATGTCTCATAAAAAGCATATAAATGTTACATGTATATTAGTTATGAAAACCCAATCATTCTGAAATAAATGATTGACTGTATGTTCTTGACTTAGTATCTCGAACATGTATTTGATAAGTGTAAACCCTTGATTTGTTTTGAATTAAAACCCGTGTTGCATGTAAAACAGTGTATTCATATGAATTATTGCTTTATGTATCATAAATTATACCTATTATAATTTATACGTACTTTAGCAACTGGTAAATAACTATTTTTGCATGTAATCCTTTGCTCAACATATTACCAAGGTTAATTAAACTGATGAAATAACTTTTATATTTATATACATATACAATTTTATATATAGGTAAAATTTAAACGACATTCGGACAAATAACCGGTACTATAAGTCTACATCCAAACAAGGAAAAGGACCTAGAATGAATTATTAGTCCTAAGTCTTTTAAATCTTATTTATATTAAATTATATATACAAATATGTATATTTGGGAAAAATATAAGTTTATAAAAGAGTTCAATATTTGAAGTATTTTTGATGCTTTAAAATCATTTTATTGTGATTTGAAATCATTTATTTATAACACCAAGTTGTTGTGTTATACTTGTATTCCCCCCCTTAAAACAGTAGAAATTATGAAAATACGGGGGGTATGAACTCACTTGATAGGTTGTAATTCGGACAGAGTTTCGTTTCACGTAAAGGAGTTTAGTTGTCGAGAAACCGGCTCAAATCGGGCAGAGTTTTGACAGGAGAGAAGATGAATTCTCAAGAATTTCGGGGCATCACGACATACTTCGGGCTCGAGTCTTGATACCGGGGCTTTAGGAGTTGTATATGAGCTTAAGGGAGTGGAAAATGTGAAAGAGTGTGAAATTTAGGGTGAAAAAGTGAAATAATTCGGAAACCCTCGCATACTATATATAGTCCGAAGGTTCGGACCCGAGGCTGCGCGAGGGTGACACACGTCTGACAGGTGGCGAGGCGAAGGAAGTTCCTCGGACCGGAGGCTTGCTGCTGGATGGCTCGGATTGGTCTAACCCTCGGTCTAATGGAAAGACGACACATGCGAAGGGGGCTGGTCTGAGGCGTGCGAGGGGTGTGCGAGGAGCATGCGAGGGTGAGGTCCGGTGTGTCTCATGTGAGGCTGTCCGGTTCTTACTGGACCTCGGACTTGGTCGAATCAGAAGGTGACACACGAGACATCGGTCCACTCAGCAGTCGACACGTGGAGGCCTCGCATGCGAGGGGTGACGTGGCAGTTACTGTTCATGCGAATTTTCCCTGTTTTTGTTATTTTTCTTTATTTTTTTGCCAAAACTTTTAAAATTCATAACTTTTGCATACGAACTCCGTTTTTGACGTTCTTTATATGCACGTGTAGGTAAAATTATACTCTACGACTTTCGCTTAGACTTTGTCGGCTTATTTTGACTTTATTTTTAATATTATTATTCTAAACAGACCGGGACATGAATCCGTTATAAATTCATAACTTGTTCATACAACGTCCGTTTTTGTCTGTCTTTTTGCCGTTGTACTACTATTGATGAGACCTTCAATTCTCGTTTAGGTTGTGTCGGCTAAAAACTACTCGATCTTTATTTCGAGTTTTTAGTTGTACACTGCTATACTGAAACATAGAAAAATCATAACTTCCTCATACGAAGTCAGATTTTGGCGTTCTTTTATGAAAGTTCTCGGTTTAACATAAACTATAACTTTCATTTAGATTGATTAGGCTAGAAAGCCTTTTTTTTTAAAATACAGTTTTTACACTGAACAGTGTTTTGCCGGTTTTGTCACAGATTTTTGATTGGTCATAACTTCTTCCTTATAACTCGGATTTTAGTGTTCTTTAGATTTTTGGAAACCTTGTTACAATCTCTATCACTTGGTTCAACCCAATTGAGATTATTTAATAATTTATTTTTGAGGGTCAATTATGTAAATATACATAGTACGCCAAAATTTCTCTTTATTAATTTACAAATAAGTACAAATTGACCTACGCTACTACATAAGTTTGAAATAACGGTTTGTTACATTATCCCCCCATTAGAGAGAATTTCGTCCGGAAATTTACTTTACAGATAGACTAGGGAAAAAGATGTGGATATTTTTGTTGCATTTGATCCTCCCGCTCCCATGTGAATTCAGGTCCC
This sequence comes from Lactuca sativa, assembly GCF_002870075.4. Classification (NCBI taxonomy): domain Eukaryota; kingdom Viridiplantae; phylum Streptophyta; class Magnoliopsida; order Asterales; family Asteraceae; genus Lactuca; species Lactuca sativa. Next base: position 252,602,382 of record NC_056625.2, read on the forward strand.
CGCTTTGCATTCCAGCGAACCTTCACTATCGAGATGCGGCTTTGTTTGGTTTTTTTAACTTCCCTGTCTAGTATCTCTACGGGTTCTTCCACAAAATTGAGGCTCTCGTTCAACTCGATTTCCTTGAGTGGTATCACAAGATTCTCATCGGAAAGACACTTTTTCAAGTTCGAAACGTGGAAGGTAGGATGAATGTTACTTAGTTCTCGGGGTAATCGAAGTTTGTAAGCTACACGGCCAATTCGGGCAAGAATCTCGAATGGTCCTATATACCTTGGGTTCAGTTTGTCACGATTTCCAAAGCGTATTATGCCTTTCCAGGGTGAGACCTTTAGCAAAACTCGGTCGCCAACCTGGAATTCCGAGGGTTTTCTCCTTTTATCTGCGTAGCTTTTCTGTCTATCTCTGGAAGCTTTAAGTCGTTCCCGAATTTGTACGATCTTTTCGGTAGTTTCTCGAATAACTTCTGGACCGGTGAGGGCACTGTCAAGAGTTTGACCTCTAGCTAGCTGTGTGTCACCCACTTCAGCCCAACACAGAGGGGATCTGCACTTGCAGCCATAGAGGGCTTCGAATGGAGCAACTTTTATGCTAGTGTGATAACTGTTGTTATAAGAGAACTCAACAAGGGGTAAATGAATATCCCATGCCTTTCCAAAGTTTATCACGCATGCTCGTAACATATCTTCTAACGTCTGAATCGTCCTCTCACTTTGTCCATCGGTTTGCGGATGGTAGGATGTACTCATGTCTAGCGTAGTTCCCAAAGAGTTTTGTAAAGACTGCCAAAAACGAGAGGTGAATCTACTATCTCGGTCTGAAATAATAGATATTGGTGCACCATGTAGTCTAACAATCTCCTTGAGGTATGTTCTGGTTAGCTTTTCCATCTTGTCAGTCTCTTTGATTAGTAGGAAGTGTGCGGATTTGGTTAATATATCGACGATTACCTAAATAGTATCATAACCACTTGAAGTCTTGGGTAACTTGGTTATGAAATCCATTGTAATCTGCTCCCACTTCCATTCAGGGATTTCAGGTTGTTGTAATAAGCCTGAAGGTTTCTGGTACTCTACCTTAATTTTGGCGCAGGTTGTTGTAATAAGCCTGAAGGTTTCTGAAATCCATTGCCTGATGAACTCGCCGAGTCCATGGGGGGACTCGCCGAGTTCATGTGTATCTTCAACCTACTCACCGAGTACGTTCATGCACTCGGCGAGTAGGAGCCACAGAGTGCAGATTTTCGTCTTTAGTTGCTGGAAATGGACTAGAAACATTACCCTAAACTGTTTTGGTACTTGAAAACTTGTTTTAGATGGTGTAATGTCTTTGCTAATCCATTTACAACAACTTGTTATCAAAATTACAAAGTTTTATGTGTAATCTTTGATTCATGAAAGTTTTCATATTCATGTTCTTGATCTTATGATGTTAAGATGATCATAGGAATTATTTGTAACCTATGTGGTAGATTAATTCATGATCATTATGTGTTTTAATGGAGTCCATAACTTGTCCTCAAGTTATGGAAAACCAAAAGTCACTTGAATTAAAACCATTAAAAGAACACAAGAGTTAGAAAAATGAAGAGTCTTCATTTTTTATTACTCTATTAAACACATAAGTTACAAGAAATGAAAAGTTTTGAAAGTTTACAAAACTTGTCCTCAAGTTTTGGAACAAGTAAAGTCATATTAAAAACTTTAGTTCCAACCCTTAGAATTTTAAAAGTTAAAATTCAACCTTTATACTTATATTATTATAAGCTAATTATATATATATATATATATATATATATATATATATATATATATATATATATATATATATATATATATATATATATATATATATGTATAAGATCAAAGTTGTCTTACTGCTAGTACGCCTCATTCACGAAGCTAGTCTATAAGGTGGGTATAAGGTTGTTGCCTATAAAATGGCAACTTAATGGATTTCCACTCTCACCCACCGCTTGCTTGACTGGTGGAGGGTCGTTAGCCGAATGGGTAAGACAAGGACTTATAAATTCTCATTAAAAGTATGATGAATATTATAAAGTAACTAAATGTTTTATTAAATTCCCAATCTTAATTACTTTAGGAAAAATGTGAATAAGGTGATAATCCATGAAATTACACTTTACACTTTGTCTAAGTCGTTAGTGGAGCGTGTGTGGTTAACCGGCACACTAACTTGGACTTAACAAGGTAGGTAAAGGGTGACTTAATATTTATCATAGTATCGATGGAGCGTGTGTGGTTAACCGGCACATCAATTGAGGGGTAATTTATTAAGGGTACCAAGTAATTTGCATGGTTACTTCACACCTTGTTTTGTGATCCTCGGCATCCCAGTCACAGAACTTGGAGGGCACACTCGAGATTGAAACATGCCTTTGAAAAGTTCATTGAATCTCAAAAGAATCTAGGAGTTTCTAAGAAACAAATTAAATATTTTAATATTTCGACTTTGGTGGAAATTAGTGAATCGTCATTCACCTACCTTTCAAATATGTTATTACTTAGATTACGGCATACCTCTTCTAAGTATAATATATTGTGATTGGGTCCTAGCCTTAATATTACATTTGGGTGTTTTATTAAGGATTATCTTTATATCTAAACTAATTCTTTCTTTCTTCTCTTCAGATGTTTGCGAACACCGCTGCTTCTGGCTCTAATCCTAATGGCTCCTTTTCTCTTATGAACTTGAGTGGGAAAGTCACTTTCGATGGATCCAACTTTAATGAGTGGATCAGAAACATCCGAATGATTACCTGCTACGAGGACAAAGAATATGTCCTCGATAAGGAGCTTAAGGAGATTGATGAGACAGTTGCTACTCCTCAAGAGATCGCAGACTTTAGGGCAGATGAAAGGGATGCCACCATGGTGGCATGCATCATGAAGACCACTATGACAGCCGATCTCCAAAAGTCGTATGAGGACTACTACCCTTTTGATATGCACCAAGATTTGATGGATATATACCATCAAAGTGCACGACAAGAGAGGTATGAAATCATCTCCTCCATGATAACAACTCGCATGAAGGATGGAGAACCCATCACGGGCCACATGCAGAAAATGCAAAGATTTGTGGACCGTTTGCTGAAGCTTAATGTGAACTTTCCCGAGGAGCTTGCAATAGATATCATTTTGCACTCCTTACCTTCATGTTATGATCAATTCCGCATGACGTACCACATGAACAAGGAAGAGGTCACTCTCAGCAAACTTCAAGGACTTTTAAAGACCGCGGAAAGTGGTCTTAAGGGTAAGATGGTTGTTACTACTCCTACTCCTACCAACTCCGCCCCTGTCTTGGCAATCGGGAAAGGACGAGGGAAGAAGAGAAAGAGTTCTTCAAAGGGTACCAAGGTTAGGACCCTTGATGGCTCTTCTTCAAGTGGAACCAAGAAAGATTTCATCACTCCTTCTTCTGACCCAAAAGAGGCTGAATGCTTCTATTGCCATGAAAAGGCACATTGGAAGCGGAACTGCCCAAAGTACGAGCAACATGTTAAGGATGGGAAAGTTAAACCCAACCATTCTGCTATTTACACTATCTTATCTAATAACTCACCCCATTCTAATTCTTGGGTCCTTGATATCGATTGTGGTATTCATATCTGTTCTGATTTACAGGGACTAAGAAGAAGTGAGAATGTGGAGCAAGGAAGAATAAACTTGATCATGGGAAACAGGAAAGCTTCACCTGTCACCAAGATTGGATTTTATACTTTATCGCTAAGTAGTGGGTTTAGTTTAAATTTGAATAAGTGTTGTTATTCACCAGAAATGGAAAGAAATATTAATTCCTTTCATGCATTGTATAAACAAGGTTTCACCTTTTCATTTGATAATGAAGTTGGTTCGATTAATGCTTTCTTTAATAGTGTTCTTTATTTTAAAGCATTACCTTGTGATGGCGTGTGTAACAACCCGTCCTTTCAGGTCCTTGAAATTCGAGTCTTGTAACCTCTTTGAGAAAGTAATTAGAATATCATCGAAAAATGAAGTATTCAAAGGCTCTGTTTGGAGTACGCTATGTAATAGATATCGTCTTAAGGTTTCCAAGCATATAAAGAACACTAAAATCCGAGTTATAACGAAGAATTTATGACCATTCTAAGTTTTCCGACAAAAACCAGCAATACGAAGTTACGTAAAAACGCGAAGTTTCAATAAAATACTTTTTGACCTTAGGTGTCTAAATGAAAGTCATAGATATCGTTAAACTACAAACGTACATAAAAAGAACGCTCAAATCGGACATCTTATGTTTAAGTTATGAGTTTTCCAATTTCGGCTTAGCAGCAGACAACTAAAAACTCGAATCGGAGATCGAGCGACTTTTGGCCGGAATGACCTAAACGAGAATCGAAGGTCTCGACAATGGTATTTCAGCGGTAAAAAGTTTGGCAAAAACCGACGTCAGATAAAGAAGTTATGAATTTTTAAAGAAATTCCTTAATCACGTCATTTTAATAAATAAATAATAAAAATAATTTCATAATTTGCCAACGGAGTCTAAACGAAAGTTGTAGAGCATAGTCTCACCTACGCGTGGATATAAAGACCATCAAAAACGGAGTTCGTATGAAGAAGATATGATTTTTTGATGTTTATTAAATAAATTATAAATAAATTTAAATCAGAATTCTGGTAATATCGGAAGGAGTGGTCAGCGTCCTCATCCGAGTTACGCGCTGCGTAGCCTCGTACGCCCTGCGTACGCGAAGGCCTTGATCTCGGTCCGTCCACTTCGCCCCTATGCGAGCCTATGCGAATCCGTCCCATCCGAGCTCCGGGGCAGTCGAGGACTCGCTCATGCATGACGCATGGGTACGCGCTGCGTACGCCCGTACGCCCCGCGTACCGAGGCCTCTCAGCCCCTATAAAAGGGATGCGAGGGTTTCCGGAAAATTTGCTCATTTCCTCTCATTTCTCTTGCATTTTGCCTTGTTTTCCGTGCCCGTTCTAACCCGAAGCCCTGGTCATTTTGCTCAAGTCCCGAAGGTCGATTTTACTCCCGAGATTCCCGAGAATTCCGAGAAAAATCCGTTTCTCGAGACGAAACTCTGCCCAGTTTTCGATCTCGCTATCTTTAAACTTTCAAGTGAGTTCATACCCCTACAAACACACTTTAAATACATTTTTAAATGCTTTTTATACTCTTTTAGGGGGGGAATACAAGTAAACACACGACTAAAATTGTATTGTGTATTGATTTTGTTAATAATAATAACTTGGATAAAGCATCATTATGGAATTGTTGTCTTGGACATATAAGCAAGAAACGCATAGGCCAACTCCAAAGGGATGGAGTCTTGGAGTCATTTGACCTAGATTCAGATGATAGTTGCGAATCATGCTTACTTGGGAAAATGACAAAGTCACCCTTCACAGGTTCTTGTGAGAGGGGTGAAGGTTTGTTGGACCTTGTACACACGGATGTGTGTGGACCATTCAAACATGCCACAAGGGATGCTAATCGTTATTATTTGACTTTTACTGATGATTACAGTAGATATGGATATGTCTACTTGATCAAGCATAAGTCAGAGACTTTCGAAAGGTTTAAGGAATTTAAACAGGATGTCGAGAATCAATTGGGCTGGAACATTAACATGCTTCGATCCGATCGAGGTGGTGAGTATCTTAGTTCAGAGTTCCTCGACTATCTTAGGGAATGTGGGATTGTCTCACAATTGACACCTCCCAGGACACCGCAGTTGAATGGTGTGACTGAGAGGCGTAATCGAACCTTGTTGGATATGGTTCGTTCCATGATGAGTCGAGCTTCGCTACCAATTTCATTCTGGGGGTATTCCTTAGAGACTGCCGCCCATATTCTTAATCTAGTCCCTACAAAGAAAGATGCCAAAACTCCTCACGAGATGTGGACTGGTAAAGTACCTAAACTAGACCACATCAAGATTTGGGGTTGCGAGGCTTTTGTGAGGCGCGAGTCTCATGATAAGCTAGAACCCCGAAGCGAGAGGTGTATTTTCATCGGCTACCCACAAAGATCCTTTGGTTACCTCTTCTACAAAGCTAGTGATAATGTGGTCTTTGTAGCAAGAAGAGGAGTCTTTTAAGAGAGAGAGAGTTTATAAGCCAAGGAGATAGTGGGAGGCAAATTGATCTTGAAGAAATTCAAGAGTCAAGCGGTGAAGGAATTTCAAACCCTTGCCCTCAACTTGAGGAGGAAACTCTTGTTGAGCCAATTGACGAGTCTGTACCTCTGAGCCATTCCACGAGAGTTAGGAATGCACCTGAGCATTACTATGGTTTCCATATTACTGCGGAAGGTGAGACACTTATTAGTGATGAGACACTAGTACGTCTGGATGAACCTAACAGCTACACGGAAGCCATGGCAGGCCTTGAGTCTGCTAAATGGAAAGAGGCTATGGGTAGAGATACAATCCATGTATGACAATCAAGTTCGGAACTTGGTTGAGAATGTACCAAGTCCTAAGACTGTAGGGTGCAAATGGATCTTCAAGAAGAAGACCGACATGGATGGTAATGTACACACTTATAAGGCTCGGCTAGTTGCAAAGGGCTTCTCTCAAATTCCTGGAGTGGATTATGATGAGACCTTTTCTCCAGTAGCCAGGATTAAGTCTATTAGGGTTATGTTAGCCATAGCTGCATTTCATGATTATGAAATTTGGCAAATGGATGTCAAAACCGCTTTCCTTAATGGAAAGTTGACTGAAGATATTTACATGAGTCAGCCGGAAGGTTTTGTAAGCAACGAGTACCCTAATAGAGTGTGTAAGCTTGAGAAATCCATTTATGGATTAAAGCAAGCACCTCGCAGATGGAATCTTTGCTTTTGATGAAAAGGTCAAGGAATTTGGCTTTTCTAGGTGTGAATATCAATCTTGTGTGTATGTCAAGGCTAGTGGGAGTATAGTTAGCTTTTTGGTGTTGTATGTGGATGACATACTACTCATAGGAAATGACATCCCAACTCTGTAGGAAGTTAAGTCCTGGCTTGGGAAGTGTTTCTCTATGAAGGACCTAGGAGAAGCTACCTATATTCTAGGGATAAGGATTTTGAGAAACCGGAGTAAAAGACTAATTGGACTTAGTTAAAGTACATACTTGGACAAGGTGTTGAAGAGATTCAGCATGCAGAACTCCAAGAAAGGAGAGTTACCCATCCAGAGTAACGCCAGATTGAGTAAGACACAAAGCCCAAGTACTGAGGCTGAGATAGCAGAAATGAGTCAAGTACCTTATGCTTCAGCAGTAGGCTCGATCATGTATGCTATGACGTGTACTCGACCTGATGTAGCCTTTGCCTTGAGCATGGTTAGCATGTATCAGGGGAATCCTGGCAAGGCGCACTGGATAGAGGTAAAGAATATCCTCAAGTACCTACGGAGGACTAAGGACTGGGTCCTTACTGTCGGTGGGAGTGATGACTTGAGAGTTGTAGGGTATAGTGATGCTAGCTTCCAAACTAATAGGGGTAATTTCCGCTCTCAGTCGGGCTGGGTCTTTACCTTAAATGGAGGAGCAATCACTTGGAAGAGTTCCAAGCAGGAGACAGTGGCTGATTCCACTTGTGAATCAGAGTATATAGCAGCGAGCGAGGCAGCAAAGGAGGCAATATGGCTGAAGAACTTCATTGGAGAACCTGGAGTTGTACCAGCTATAAAGGAGCCCATGGAAATTTTCTGTGATAGTGAAAGTGTTGTTGCCTTAGCCAAGGAACCAAGGGATCACGGTAGATCCAGACACATCGACAGAAATGTCATTTTAGCAGACATCGCATAAAAGAAGGAATCCTCGTGGCAAAGAGGGTATCATCGGATGAGAACCCAGCAGATCCCCTCATGAAGGGACTGAGTAGGGTTAAGCATCTACTGCATGCTCGGAGCATAGGGCTGAAGGATGATATAAGTTTTAGTAGTTAGATAAATTATGAAATTTGTAAAGTGTAATTGACAATTGATGAAGAATAAAATTTGTGTTTATTTATGAGTAAAGTGTTACTATCTTTTGTCAATCGTTTACTATATTTCTTTTGCATGTTTTGACTTCGAGAATAATTATGTTTGGTATATCATATTATTCGAACCTCCACAGTCGGTCATATGTCGGAAGTAGGTATAAGTCAAGACTGTCATGATTGGTTGTAGAGGTCTAAGGTGTTGGACATGGCTACAACAATCATGAGTGCTCATAAGTTCTGAGCATTGGACTCAACCCACGCTCACTGGAATCACTTCATGGAATTTGTCTCGAGTGATCGTGAGATGGTAATATCATATAAGTCTGCAAACCTAGAGATATGATTTGTTACTTATGAGTTGGTTATGCATTGATTGTACGAAAACGCATTAGTAACTCGATGTTATAAAACGTGCTTTTGTGTGTAATCTAATGAGTGGTAGAACAAGCATATGAGTCGAAGTTTATCTGTTCCTTCTTGGATTAGAAGCTGATATTTGGGCCCCTCGATGATTTTGTTTTGATCTATGTATCGGGCCCGGTCAGAACTAAGTTGATGTGTTAAATTAAGTTCTTAGTCAAACAAATCGGAAATCGAGAAACAAACTGCTGGACTGTAACGCCCGTGTTTCTAGGCTAGGCATTAATATTGACATAATGGTCTAGGTTAACCTTTGTAACTCATTTAGAAGAAATGAAAAGGAATTATGTGAATTTTATGTGAATTATGTGTTTTATGCTTAATTATTAAGGTTTAATTAACTAAAAATAAAAATAAGCGTCAAAATTCAAGTGTGAGATAAGCCTGATATCTTTACATAAAGTTGTAGTGGTCGAAACAAGGATTTCGGGGATATAAAGAATACCAAAATCCGAGTTATAACGAAGAAGTTATGACCTATTGAAGTTTCGCGACAAAATCGGCACGGTGCTGAATGTCGTAAAAAGTGAGTTTTTGATAAACTACTTTTTAGCCTTAGTAATCTAAACTAAAGTCGTAGCATTCGTTAAACCAAGAAGTTCGATAAAAAGAACGCCCAAATCTGACTTCGTATGAGGAAGTTATGATTTTTCGAAGTTTCAGCGTAGCAGTAGACAGCTAAAAACTCGAATTTTAGATCGAGCGGTTTTTAGCCGACACAACCTAAACAAGAATTGAGGGTCTCGTCATTAGGAGCACAACTGTAAAAAGTCTGACGAAAACGGACGTCGGATGAAGAAGTTATGAATTTTTAACGGATTTCCTGTCCCGGTCTGTTAAAAATAATAATATAATATTTAAAGTCAAAATTAGCCGAGGAAGTCTAAACGGAAGTTGTAGATCATAATTTTAGCTACGCGTGCATATAAAGAACGTCAAAAACGGAGTTCGTATGCGAAAGTTATGGAGTTTAGAAGTTTTGGCACGAAAACCGAGAAATTTCGCATAGTCACACAATTGCCACGTCACCCTCGCTTAGAAAGTGACACGTGTCCTGCTGAGTCACCTGGCTGCTGAGTCATTAGGCTGCTGAGTCACCAAGGCTGCTGAGTCATGCGAGCCACGTGTCCTCTTCTGATTCGACTGAGGAGGAGGCCCAATCCGAAGCAGCCAGCTCCCCAGCCGAAGCTTCGCCCAGCTCCCGCGTGTGTCCGAGCCTCGCATAGCCTAGCTCCGAGCCTCGCAGGTGCGCCAGCAAGCCGCGGTCCACTTAGAAGTCGACAGCGAGCCCTCGCATGTGCGAGCCAGGTGCGAGCCATGCGAGGCATGTGCGAGACCCTCTGCGAAGCCTCTTAGCCGTCGGATCCGGAGACTTCTCAGCCGTTGGATCAAACTTCGGACCCTATAAATAGAAGGGTACCTGCGAGGGTTTCCGGTTACTTTTGGAATTTAGCCATTTTTAGCCCCTCTCTCCATATTTTCTTCATCTTAACATCCCGCAAAGCCCCGGTATCAATTGTAAAGCCCGGAATACCCCACGAAGAGCCCGAGAAGCCCGGAAAATTTATCTTTTCGGTTTCGAAGTCCGACCTTTCGCAGAGCCTGGTTTCTCAATAAAACTCCCGGTTTTATTAGAAACGATCGTTTTAGGAAACGAATTGCTGCCCGATTTTCACCAAAATAAGTGAGTGTGTAGTTACTTTCAATTTACACATAGATATGAAGTATTTACCTTGAAATACGTGTTATGTGTAAACATATTAATTGTTTGACTGAAGTGACTGTTGAATTGATGTTTTATACAAGTTTTAAACTGTATATGCTTTTTATCTACAAAATATGTTGGGTAGAACATGGGTAGATGAAATAGTAGGTATGATGAAAGGTGAGTTGGATAAAGGAGATGATCAATAATATTGATCATAAGTTAAGGGTGAGTGGTGAAAATTTGAGAGAATCACTTACCCAAATTGTTGGCCTCCGTCATTCAGCAGAGTATGGATGACAACCATGGACTATTCTAAACAGTCTATGGAACACTAGCAGGCCCGCAACCTGTAGGTGTAATGAACTATATGTTCATTTGCTGTACTCTAAAAACCCATTGACATGTATTGCAGGAGAGAACACCTGTAAATAATACTGTCGATAAATGAGAGCTATGGACTTAGCACATGTTGAATAAACTTTGGCAGCTATGGAATTAGTGCCCGTTGTATAAACCCCGGTCACGAGGTGACTTTGTGTCTATTCCTTAGGATGAATCCTTAGGAAGGAGTGGTAGTTGATTCTTAGGGTAAACCCTTAAGAAATAAATAAAATAATGGGGTTTGGGGTAGTTAGGTTGATTGATTGATGTATAAACATAATAAATTTATATACTGTGGGTTGAAAACCCTATATGCTCACCAGGCTTCCAAGCCTGACCCACTCAGCTGTTTATATTACAGGTAGAGGACCCCGAGCATAGTCGGATGATGTTAATGAGTGAATTTTGGATTATAGGCCAGTAGTTACAAATAATTGTCGTAAGGCTTATAATGTCTTGTTTATGCTTTTGATCTGTATTGGAACATCACATCCCGAGGTTTTGATATAAAAGGAAATGATATATTTCTTAAAGAAAGATTTTGACAAACTTTTATCATATTTTGTTTTGGGGACCAACTCCGCAACATCTTTTATAAAGATTTCTCTGATTTGATTTTTAAAAAGCATAAATTAAATCGGTCTTTTCTGGCCGAGAAATTTGGGGATGTCACAGTTGGTATCAGAGCATTAGTTTAAGCGAACTAAGAAATTGTAGAATTTCTAGACTTGAACTTAGAATGCTAAGTGATGATTGTGAGATGAGTGTTTACCATATTTTAGACACGAGAACTAGTTTATTTTAGGGCAGATGCCTAAAATGCCCTTATGTGCTAAATGTTTTGTGTTATAGCTATAATGATGCTATTATTTGTTCGGATCTATGGTCTGTTGCCAACCGGATCTGGAAACCTTATGTGTGTAGGATTCTAAACGTATGACTACGATATTGGAACTAACATATAAACGTTTCGAAGACTTAACATCTAACAAAAAAAATGAAGATCTAAATTCACCTACGATTGGTGTATAGATCGAAATGTCGAGTACTCAAAGTGGGTTCGGAAGTGATAATCCACAGCCTGAGCCAATCACGATGACTGGAGTGCAGGAAATGATACGTACGATGTTAGGTGAACAGATGGAAGAAACAAAACGTTTACTTCAACAAAGTAAGGATGAACTTATTGTGCCAGTACTTCAGGCATCTGTTCTTGAGGCAACTATTAGGGTTGCCAAGTCTATTGAGGAAATGATCAATGACACAACCGCCAACAAAGTTGAAGTTGGCAAGAAGAGGAAATTTGAGGGGTCTTCAAGGCCCAACAAGAGAAACATATCCACAAAGTTTGGCAAAAGAAGAGATAAAGGAAAATGGTGCGGGAAGTGCAAAAATAAACACTCTGGGAATTGTGACGGGAAGGTGAAGTGCTTTAAGTGTGGAGAAATAGGGCATTACGCCAATAAGTGTACGATTCCCAAGGAGGTGTGCTACGGATGTAAAGAAGAAGGCCATATTTCTAAGAATTGTCAGAAGAACAATGAAATAACAAGGCCAAGTGCACCATCAATGCCAAAGGAATTTCAGGATATCCTTGAAGAAGCGATTAATAACACTAGGAAGTAGAAGTCAAGACTTGATACCCGAAGATCAAGTTACGAAGTAGTAATGTAAATAGTAACAAGTAGTTTAGCCTATAAGAGGCATAATGTAGGGTAAACTTGAACCTTTGTGTAATCGTTTCAAGGAAATAAAATAAACCCTGGTTTTGTCGTCTGATGAATAGAATGGCTGGTGTAATTTTTGAAGTTGTCCCAATCATCTGAAATTTCCATCACCAACCAAGTTGAAGTAGAGTTGATCATTGAAGATACGCGTGAAAGAAGTCCTAGTAGAGTCTAGGAAAATTTTATGATTAATTGGACACATTTGTATGTGTTAAATTGTTTTGTGATTTTAGGACTTGGGGACTGCGAGACAGTACTTGGGACGAGCATGAGTAGGTGTGAATAGTAGTAGAGATCTATACTACTGGAAGCACGGGACTCGCACTTGGATCAGGGAAAGTCACAAGGTTACCAAGAAGCTATTATTTGATTCCGTCTTGTTCTAGTCTTTCGTTACCATCGTTTCGGTAATGACTAAGAAGATGATTGTTATTCCGACCTAAGAGGTCATATTGAATCGAGTCCGACTAAGATAAGTATGTTACGTGGTTCAGAGAACCAAGTTTGATGTAGCATTTGACTTAAGCTAGAAGATTGAAGTAAAATATGATTAAAGCGATCAACAAAAGTATCGCACTCATTGTTAAAGAAGTTGATATTTAGGAATCATACATGTTGAATTGTGATTGTATCACATTAGAACATGAAGGAATGTGTAGTTTGTTTTGGAAATTGTCCCAAGGAGATCTGAGTCTAAGTAGTGCAGTATACAATGAGAGATCATTAGAACATGACCCATCGGTCTGTTATAATAAATGAAGGAATGTACTTATTCCAAAAAGAAGAAGGAGTCCTCAATAAGGAATTATTTTGTAACTCGAAGGTTACGATTGAAGGTCCTATAAAGATCTGAAGCTTTTTAGGATTAGCTGGATATTATTACTGAATTATCCAAGGCTTTTCTTCGATCGCGACTCCATTGACAGTTTTGACCCACAAAGGAGCTGTCTATACTTGGAATGAGAAGCATTGGAAGCTTTGAGAAGTCAAAGAAGAAGTTGTGTGAAGCACCGATTCTTTCATTACCCAAAGGAGTTGATGACTTCACAGTTTATAGTGATGCCTCTGGAGTTGGGTTAGGATGTGTTCTGACCTAAATGGATAAGGTGATAGCATATTCATCGAGGCAATTGAAAGAGCATGAAAAGAACTACCCCACTCATGATTTGGAGTTGGCAGCGGTAGTATTCGCCCTAAAGATATGGAGGCATTATCTTTATGGCACAAAGTGTAAACTTTTCACTGATCATAAGAGTCTTCAATATCTCTTTAATCAGAAGGAATTGAACATGAGACAACAATGCTGGCCATAGTTACTCAAGGATTATGACTGCGAGATACTTTACCACCCTGGTAAAGCAAATGTGGATGTTGATGCTCTCAGTCGGAAGGTAAACCTTGAAAAGTAAAGCCCAATAGCGTTGAGAATTGAAGTTGTCTCGACAATTGTGGAAAGTATAAAGAAAGCTCAAGAGGAAGCTTTAGAGAAAAATGACCGAAAGGAAGCACGTTTGGGCAAAGCGTTAGTATTCGGTACAAACAACCAAGAGTTGAAGGTATTCCAAGATAGGATTTGGGTACCTAAGACGAGCGGAGTAAGAGATCTTCTGATGGAAGAAGCTCACTGGACCATGTACTCGATTCATCTCAGCAGTAGAAAAATGTATAGGGATTTAAAACCCTATTATTGGTGGCCGACGATGAAGCTTGATGTTGCTAGGTATGTGGCCGAGTGTGTAACTTGTGCTAGGGTTAAGGCACAACATCAGGAACCGTATGGGCGTTTAGAACCTTTACCCGTACCCATGGGTAAATGGGAGGACGTCACCATGGATTTTGTGACTAAACTGCCCAGAACAAGGAACGGTCACGACATGATTTGGGTAGTCGTTGATCGCTTCACTAAGAGTGCGCATTTCATAACAGCCATCGAGAAATGGTCTATGGATAAACTTGTGAATTCTTATGTGAAGGAAGTGTGAGGCTTCACGGTGTTTTGTTAACGATTGTATCCGATCGTGACAGCCGTTTTACCTCAATGTTTTGGAGGAGTCTATAAGAGGAAAAGCAGTTTATGGGACTTGAAATAGTCCATTAGATTGCTGAAAAGTTGTAAGTGATTAGGAAAAAGATGTTAGCTGCTCAAAAGAGCTATGCTGACAAGAAAAGACAACCGATATCATTCGAAGTTGGAGATTCGGTTTCACTTAAAGTCTCGTCGTGGAAGGGACTTATAAGATTTGGTAGAAGGGGAAAGTTGAGTCCAAGGTTTATTGGACCATTTAAAGTTCTTCAGAAAATCCGGAATCAAGCTTACAAGCTAGAGTTACCGGAAGAACTAGAGGGTACTCATAACACCTTTCATGTGTGTTATTTGAGAAAGTTCACGGGAAGTGTGCCCGACATAATTCCCATTTCTGAGTTAAGGTTGGACAAGAACAAGAGATTAATTGGAGAACTTGAGGCAATCATTAACCGTAAGACTAAGAAGTTGTAACATAAGATAGTCGATTTAGTGCCTATACGTTGGAAACTTATAAATGGGCCAAATCCCACCTGGGAAACGGAGAGTGACATAGTGAGTCGCTACCCGTAGTTGTTTATCGTTGTGTGATTCCGGGGACGGAATCATCCTAAGGGGGAGAGAGTTGTAACGCCCGTGTTTCTAGGCTAGGCATTAATATTGACATAATGGTCTAGGTTAACCTTTGTAACTCATTTAGAAGAAATGAAAAGGAATTATGTGAATTTTATGTGAATTATGTGTTTTATGCTTAATTATTAAGGTTTAATTAATTAAAAATAAAAATAAGCGTCAAAATTAAAGTGTGAGATAAGCCCTATATCTTTATATAAAGTTGTAGTGGTCGAAACAAGGATTTCGGGGATATAAAGAATACCAAAATCCGAGTTATAACGAAGAAGTTATGACCTATTGAAGTTTCGCGACAAAACCGGCACGGTGCTGAATGTCGTAAAAAGTGAGTTTTTGATAAACTACTTTTTAGCCTTAGTAATCTAAACTAAAGTCGTAGTATTCGTTAAACCAAGAAGTTCGATAAAAAGAACGCCCAAATCTGACTTCGTATGAGGAAGTTATGATTTTTCGAAGTTTCAGCGTAGCAGTAGACAGCTAAAAACCCGGTCTGTTAAAAATAATAATATAATATTTAAAGTCAAAATTAGCCGAGGAAGTCTAAACGGAAGTTGTAGATCATAATTTTAGCTACGCGTGCATATAAAGAACGTCAAAAACGGAGTTCGTATGCGAAAGTTATGGAGTTTAGAAGTTTTGGCACGAAAACCGAGAAATTTCGCATAGTCACACAATTGCCACGTCGCCCTCGCTTAGAAAGTGACACGTGTCCTGCTGAGTCACCTGGCTGCTGAGTCATTAGGCTGCTGAGTCACCGAGGCTGCTGAGTCATGCGAGCCACGTGTCCTCTTCTGATTCGACTGAGGAGGAGGCCCAATCCGAAGCAGCCAGCTCCCCAGCCGAAGCTTCGCCCAGCTGCCGTGTGTGTCCGAGCCTCGCATAGCCTAGCTCCGAGCCTCGCAGGTGCGCCAGCAAGCCGCGGTCCACTTAGAAGTCGACAGCGAGCCCTCGCATGTGCGAGCCAGGTGCGAGCCATGCGAGGCATGTGCGAGACCCTCTGCGAAGCCTCTTAGCCGTCGGATCCGGAGACTTCTCAGCCGTTGGATCAAACTTCGGACCCTATAAATAGAAGGGTACCTGCGAGGGTTTCCGGTTACTTTTGGAATTTAGCCATTTTTAGCCCCTCTCTCCATATTTTCTTCATCTTAACATCCCGCAAAGCCCCGGTATCAATTGTAAAGCCCGGAATACCCCACGAAGAGCCCGAGAAGCCCGGAAAATTTATCTTTTCGGTTTCGAAGTCCGACCTTTCGCAGAGCCTGGTTTCTCAATAAAACTCCCGGTTTTATTAGAAACGATCGTTTTAGGAAACGAATTGCTGCCCGATTTTCACCAAAATAAGTGAGTGTGTAGTTACTTTCAATTTACACATAGATATGAAGTATTTACCTTGAAATACGTGTTATGTGTAAACATATTAATTGTTTGACTGAAGTGACTGTTGAATTGATGTTTTATACAAGTTTTAAACTGTATATGCTTTTTATCTACAAAATATGTTGGGTAGAACATGGGTAGATGAAATAGTAGGTATGATGAAAGGTGAGTTGGATAAAGGAGATGATCAATAATATTGATCATAAGTTAAGGGTGAGTGGTGAAAATTTGAGAGAATCACTTACCCAAATTGTTGGCCTCCGTCATTCAGCAGAGTATGGATGACAACCATGGACTATTCTAAACAGTCTATGGAACACTAGCAGGCCCGCAACCTGTAGGTGTAATGAACTATATGTTCATTTGCTGTACTCTAAAAACCCATTGACATGTATTGCAGGAGAGAACACCTGTAAATAATACTGTCGATAAATGAGAGCTATGGACTTAGCACATGTTGAATAAACTTTGGCAGCTATGGAATTAGTGCCCGTTGTATAAACCCCGGTCACGAGGTGACTTTGTGTCTATTCCTTAGGATGAATCCTTAGGAAGGAGTGGTAGTTGATTCTTAGGGTAAACCCTTAAGAAATAAATAAAATAATGGGGTTTGGGGTAGTTAGGTTGATTGATTGATGTATAAACATAATAAATTTATATACTGTGGGTTGAAAACCCTATATGCTCACCAGGCTTCCAAGCCTGACCCACTCAGCTGTTTATATTACAGGTAGAGGACCCCGAGCATAGTCGGATGATGTTAATGAGTGAATTTTGGATTATAGGCCAGTAGTTACAAATAATTGTCGTAAGGCTTATAATGTCTTGTTTATGCTTTTGATCTGTATTGGAACATCACATCCCGAGGTTTTGATATAAAAGGAAATGATATATTTCTTAAAGAAAGATTTTGACAAACTTTTATCATATTTTGTTTTGGGGACCAACTCCGCAACATCTTTTATAAAGATTTCTCTGATTTGATTTTTAAAAAGCATAAATTAAATCGGTCTTTTCTGGCCGAGAAATTTGGGGATGTCACAGTTGGTATCAGAGCATTAGTTTAAGCGAACTAAGAAATTGTAGAATTTCTAGACTTGAACTTAGAATGCTAAGTGATGATTGTGAGATGAGTGTTTACCATATTTTAGACACGAGAACTAGTTTATTTTAGGGCAGATGCCTAAAATGCCCTTATGTGCTAAATGTTTTGTGTTATAGCTATAATGATGCTATTATTTGTTCGGATCTATGGTCTGTTGCCAACCGGATCTGGAAACCTTATGTGTGTAGGATTCTAAACGTATGACTACGATATTGGAACTAACATATAAACGTTTCGAAGACTTAACATCTAACAAAAAAAATGAAGATCTAAATTCACCTACGATTGGTGTATAGATCGAAATGTCGAGTACTCAAAGTGGGTTCGGAAGTGATAATCCACAGCCTGAGCCAATCACGATGACTGGAGTGCAGGAAATGATACGTACGATGTTAGGTGAACAGATGGAAGAAACAAAACGTTTACTTCAACAAAGTAAGGATGAACTTATTGTGCCAGTACTTCAGGCATCTGTTCTTGAGGCAACTATTAGGGTTGCCAAGTCTATTGAGGAAATGATCAATGACACAACCGCCAACAAAGTTGAAGTTGGCAAGAAGAGGAAATTTGAGGGGTCTTCAAGGCCCAACAAGAGAAACATATCCACAAAGTTTGGCAAAAGAAGAGATAAAGGAAAATGGTGCGGGAAGTGCAAAAATAAACACTCTGGGAATTGTGACGGGAAGGTGAAGTGCTTTAAGTGTGGAGAAATAGGGCATTACGCCAATAAGTGTACGATTCCCAAGGAGGTGTGCTACGGATGTAAAGAAGAAGGCCATATTTCTAAGAATTGTCAGAAGAACAATGAAATAACAAGGCCAAGTGCACCATCAATGCCAAAGGAATTTCAGGATATCCTTGAAGAAGCGATTAATAACACTAGGAAGTAGAAGTCAAGACTTGATACCCGAAGATCAAGTTACGAAGTAGTAATGTAAATAGTAACAAGTAGTTTAGCCTATAAGAGGCATAATGTAGGGTAAACTTGAACCTTTGTGTAATCGTTTCAAGGAAATAAAATAAACCCTGGTTTTGTCGTCTGATGAATAGAATGGCTGGTGTAATTTTTGAAGTTGTCCCAATCATCTGAAATTTCCATCACCAACCAAGTTGAAGTAGAGTTGATCATTGAAGATACGCGTGAAAGAAGTCCTAGTAGAGTCTAGGAAAATTTTATGATTAATTGGACACATTTGTATGTGTTAAATTGTTTTGTGATTTTAGGACTTGGGGACTGCGAGACAGTACTTGGGACGAGCATGAGTAGGTGTGAATAGTAGTAGAGATCTATACTACTGGAAGCACGGGACTCGCACTTGGATCAGGGAAAGTCACAAGGTTACCAAGAAGCTATTATTTGATTCCGTCTTGTTCTAGTCTTTCGTTACCATCGTTTCGGTAATGACTAAGAAGATGATTGTTATTCCGACCTAAGAGGTCATATTGAATCGAGTCCGACTAAGATAAGTATGTTACGTGGTTCAGAGAACCAAGTTTGAGTTAGCATTTGACTTAAGCTAGAAGATTGAAGTAAAAGATGATTAAAGCGATCAACAAAAGTATCGCACTCATTGTTAAAGAAGTTGATATTTAGGAATCATACATGTTGAATTGTGATTGTATCACATTAGAACATGAAGGAATGTGTAGTTTGTTTTGGAAATTGTCCCAAGGAGATCTGAGTCTAAGTAGTGCAGTATACAATGAGAGATCATTAGAACATGACCCATCGGTCTGTTATAATAAATGAAGGAATGTACTTATTCCAAGAAGAAGAAGGAGTCCTCAATAAGGAATTATTTTGTAACTCGAAGGTTACGATTGAAGGTCCTATAAAGATCTGAAGCTTTTTAGGATTAGCTGGATATTATTACTGAATTATCCAAGGCTTTTCTTCGATCGCGACTCCATTGACAGTTTTGACCCACAAAGGAGCTGTCTATACTTGGAATGAGAAGCATTGGAAGCTTTGAGAAGTCAAAGAAGAAGTTGTGTGAAGCACCGATTCTTTCATTACCCAAAGGAGTTGATGACTTCACAGTTTATAGTGATGCCTCTGGAGTTGGGTTAGGATGTGTTCTGACCTAAATGGATAAGGTGATAGCATATTCATCGAGGCAATTGAAAGAGCATGAAAAGAACTACCCCACTCATGATTTGGAGTTGGCAGCGGTAGTATTCGCCCTAAAGATATGGAGGCATTATCTTTATGGCACAAAGTGTAAACTTTTCACTGATCATAAGAGTCTTCAATATCTCTTTAATCAGAAGGAATTGAACATGAGACAACAATGCTGGCCATAGTTACTCAAGGATTATGACTGCGAGATACTTTACCACCCTGGTAAAGCAAATGTGGATGTTGATGCTCTCAGTCGGAAGGTAAACCTTGAAAAGTAAAGCCCAATAGCGTTGAGAATTGAAGTTGTCTCGACAATTGTGGAAAGTATAAAGAAAGCTCAAGAGGAAGCTTTAGAGAAAAATGACCGAAAGGAAGCACGTTTGGGCAAAGCGTTAGTATTCGGTACAAACAACCAAGAGTTGAAGGTATTCCAAGATAGGATTTGGGTACCTAAGACGAGCGGAGTAAGAGATCTTCTGATGGAAGAAGCTCACTGGACCATGTACTCGATTCATCTCAGCAGTAGAAAAATGTATAGGGATTTAAAACCCTATTATTGGTGGCCGACGATGAAGCTTGATGTTGCTAGGTATGTGGCCGAGTGTGTAACTTGTGCTAGGGTTAAGGCACAACATCAGGAACCGTATGGGCGTTTAGAACCTTTACCCGTACCCATGGGTAAATGGGAGGACGTCACCATGGATTTTGTGACTAAACTGCCCAGAACAAGGAACGGTCACGACATGATTTGGGTAGTCGTTGATCGCTTCACTAAGAGTGCGCATTTCATAACAGCCATCGAGAAATGGTCTATGGATAAACTTGTGAATTCTTATGTGAAGGAAGTGTGAGGCTTCACGGTGTTTTGTTAACGATTGTATCCGATCGTGACAGCCGTTTTACCTCAATGTTTTGGAGGAGTCTATAAGAGGAAAAGCAGTTTATGGGACTTGAAATAGTCCATTAGATTGCTGAAAAGTTGTAAGTGATTAGGAAAAAGATGTTAGCTGCTCAAAAGAGCTATGCTGACAAGAAAAGACAACCGATATCATTCGAAGTTGGAGATTCGGTTTCACTTAAAGTCTCGTCGTGGAAGGGACTTATAAGATTTGGTAGAAGGGGAAAGTTGAGTCCAAGGTTTATTGGACCATTTAAAGTTCTTCAGAAAATCCGGAATCAAGCTTACAAGCTAGAGTTACCGGAAGAACTAGAGGGTACTCATAACACCTTTCATGTGTGTTATTTGAGAAAGTTCACGGGAAGTGTGCCCGACATAATTCCCATTTCTGAGTTAAGGTTGGACAAGAACAAGAGATTAATTGGAGAACTTGAGGCAATCATTAACCGTAAGACTAAGAAGTTGTAACATAAGATAGTCGATTTAGTGCCTGTACGTTGGAAACTTATAAATGGGCCAAATCCCACCTGGGAAACGGAGAGTGACATAGTGAGTCGCTACCCGTAGTTGTTTATCGTTGTGTGATTCCGGGGACGGAATCATCCTAAGGGGGAGAGAGTTGTAACGCCCGTGTTTCTAGGCTAGGCATTAATATTGACATAATGGTCTAGGTTAACCTTTGTAACTCATTTAGAAGAAATGAAAAGGAATTATGTGAATTTTATGTGAATTATGTGTTTTATGCTTAATTATTAAGGTTTAATTAATTAAAAATAAAAATAAGCGTCAAAATTAAAGTGTGAGATAAGCCCTATATCTTTATATAAAGTTGTAGTGGTCGAAACAAGGATTTCGGGGATATAAAGAATACCAAAATCCGAGTTATAACGAAGAAGTTATGACCTATTGAAGTTTCGCGACAAAACCGGCACGGTGCTGAATGTCGTAAAAAGTGAGTTTTTGATAAACTACTTTTTAGCCTTAGTAATCTAAACTAAAGTCGTAGTATTCGTTAAACCAAGAAGTTCGATAAAAAGAACGCCCAAATCTGACTTCGTATGAGGAAGTTATGATTTTTCGAAGTTTCAGCGTAGCAGTAGACAGCTAAAAACCCGGTCTGTTAAAAATAATAATATAATATTTAAAGTCAAAATTAGCCGAGGAAGTCTAAACGGAAGTTGTAGATCATAATTTTAGCTACGCGTGCATATAAAGAACGTCAAAAACGGAGTTCGTATGCGAAAGTTATGGAGTTTAGAAGTTTTGGCACGAAAACCGAGAAATTTCGCATAGTCACACAATTGCCACGTCGCCCTCGCTTAGAAAGTGACACGTGTCCTGCTGAGTCACCTGGCTGCTGAGTCATTAGGCTGCTGAGTCACCGAGGCTGCTGAGTCATGCGAGCCACGTGTCCTCTTCTGATTCGACTGAGGAGGAGGCCCAATCCGAAGCAGCCAGCTCCCCAGCCGAAGCTTCGCCCAGCTGCCGTGTGTGTCCGAGCCTCGCATAGCCTAGCTCCGAGCCTCGCAGGTGCGCCAGCAAGCCGCGGTCCACTTAGAAGTCGACAGCGAGCCCTCGCATGTGCGAGCCAGGTGCGAGCCATGCGAGGCATGTGCGAGACCCTCTGCGAAGCCTCTTAGCCGTCGGATCCGGAGACTTCTCAGCCGTTGGATCAAACTTCGGACCCTATAAATAGAAGGGTACCTGCGAGGGTTTCCGGTTACTTTTGGAATTTAGCCATTTTTAGCCCCTCTCTCCATATTTTCTTCATCTTAACATCCCGCAAAGCCCCGGTATCAATTGTAAAGCCCGGAATACCCCACGAAGAGCCCGAGAAGCCCGGAAAATTTATCTTTTCGGTTTCGAAGTCCGACCTTTCGCAGAGCCTGGTTTCTCAATAAAACTCCCGGTTTTATTAGAAACGATCGTTTTAGGAAACGAATTGCTGCCCGATTTTCACCAAAATAAGTGAGTGTGTAGTTACTTTCAATTTACACATAGATATGAAGTATTTACCTTGAAATACGTGTTATGTGTAAACATATTAATTGTTTGACTGAAGTGACTGTTGAATTGATGTTTTATACAAGTTTTAAACTGTATATGCTTTTTATCTACAAAATATGTTGGGTAGAACATGGGTAGATGAAATAGTAGGTATGATGAAAGGTGAGTTGGATAAAGGAGATGATCAATAATATTGATCATAAGTTAAGGGTGAGTGGTGAAAATTTGAGAGAATCACTTACCCAAATTGTTGGCCTCCGTCATTCAGCAGAGTATGGATGACAACCATGGACTATTCTAAACAGTCTATGGAACACTAGCAGGCCCGCAACCTGTAGGTGTAATGAACTATATGTTCATTTGCTGTACTCTAAAAACCCATTGACATGTATTGCAGGAGAGAACACCTGTAAATAATACTGTCGATAAATGAGAGCTATGGACTTAGCACATGTTGAATAAACTTTGGCAGCTATGGAATTAGTGCCCGTTGTATAAACCCCGGTCACGAGGTGACTTTGTGTCTATTCCTTAGGATGAATCCTTAGGAAGGAGTGGTAGTTGATTCTTAGGGTAAACCCTTAAGAAATAAATAAAATAATGGGGTTTGGGGTAGTTAGGTTGATTGATTGATGTATAAACATAATAAATTTATATACTGTGGGTTGAAAACCCTATATGCTCACCAGGCTTCCAAGCCTGACCCACTCAGCTGTTTATATTACAGGTAGAGGACCCCGAGCATAGTCGGATGATGTTAATGAGTGAATTTTGGATTATAGGCCAGTAGTTACAAATAATTGTCGTAAGGCTTATAATGTCTTGTTTATGCTTTTGATCTGTATTGGAACATCACATCCCGAGGTTTTGATATAAAAGGAAATGATATATTTCTTAAAGAAAGATTTTGACAAACTTTTATCATATTTTGTTTTGGGGACCAACTCCGCAACATCTTTTATAAAGATTTCTCTGATTTGATTTTTAAAAAGCATAAATTAAATCGGTCTTTTCTGGCCGAGAAATTTGGGGATGTCACATGGACAATAAGTAAGACATTGTTCCATGTATTTGTCAGGCTGACATATGGAACAGAGGATTATATGATCAGTTATCTTAAATGGCGTATCAACATTTTCTCAGTTCTGAGAGACCTTGAAAGAGCTACGATTGTCGATCGGTTCCTGAAGTATTGCAGTTATAGTTATTAGACTTATCCAAGTGGGAGACTGTTGGATAAGGTGTCTATGTCCATAACTATTTCTGGTAAATACTTGACCCGACAGGCATGGTCCATTTGGGTTGCATGGCACCATGCAATTGGATAAACTAAATTAGAGAAATAACACATATGGTTTATTAATATATTATAAGTTCTAATATATTAATAATATTATTTAATTAGTTTTGATCAAGAATTAATTTAGAATTAATTAAGTGATCAAAAGAATAACTAATTAAATATATGGGTAGATTATGTAAATCTTCCATATCATATATAGTGGGCTAAAAGGCTCCACGGAATATTAAGTTGGGTTCCACCCATAGGATGCTCCATGGATGCTCCATGGAGTTAACCCATGGATTGAGAAATGAAGAGTCATGTTACATTAGGGTTTTACGTAATGCAACACACTATATAAGGACCATGTCTCTCCCCAAAATCGGCTAGACTAGTGATACACAAGTGAAACAAGAGGGCTTGGCCGATTTTGAGTGTGTTAAAGTATTCTCTCAAGTTTGTACTTAGCATTTGGTGTTGTGTTAAGCATTTGAGGCATCACACTTGAGGTGCTAGGCTCACAAGGTTTCAAGGAACACTTACAACAACAAGGTATGTAGTTCTATCTTTTATACAAAGAAAATTATACCCTATGTATGCTAGATAGGTTCATAACCTTGGAAAATAACTTTGCATGATTATTAGACAAACATAGATCCAAGATTATTATGGTTGCATGTACACTTAGGAAGTGTTATAATGCTCAAAACCCATCAATAATAGACTCCATCATCCCTGACTTCGAAGTTCTAATCCATTCCTCTTAGAGTTTCACATGCTACGTTTTCGGGTTTCAAGGCTTCAAGTTGAGCTTCCTTGATCTGCGTGGACGGATGCGAATGGATTGTCATGGTCAATGACTTTTCCCGGCATCCCGAGTATTTTTTTCTACTAAGGGCGTCAGCTACTACGTTTGCTTTACCATGGTGATAACGAATTTCACACTCGTAATCGTTCAGTAGCTGCACCCATCGTCGTTGTCTCATATTCAGCTCTTTCTGATCGAAGATGTGTTGGAGACTTTTATGGTCCGTGAATATTGTGCATTTCGTGCCATATAAGTAATGTCTCCAGATCTTTAGAGCAAACACCACTGCTCCTAGTTCAAGGTCATGTGTTGTATAATTGACTTCATGTGTCTTTAGCTGTCTTGAGGCATAGGATATAACCTTTCCTCTTTGCATAAGAACACATCCAAGCCCTTGATTAGAAGCATCACAGTACACTACGAAATCCTCTATCCCTTCAGGGAGAGACAGGATCGGTGCACTACACAAAGCTCGCTTCAGCATTTGAAACGTTGTTTCTTGCTTTTCTCCCCAGCTAAAAGTTACACCCTTTTGGGTCAGAGCAGTAAGAGGTTTAGCTATTCGAGAGAAATTTTGAATAAATCTGCGATAATAGCCAGCAAGACCTAAGAATTGATGGATTTTTGTAGGTGTTTTAGGTGCTGACCAGTTTTCAATTGCCTTTATTTTGGAAGGGTCGACGTGTATTCCTTCTGAACTGACCACGTGACCTATGAAATCTACCTTCCTGATCCAAAATTCACACTTTGAAAACTTCGCATAGAGCTTCTCCGATCTAAGAGTTTGTAATATTTGAAGAAGATGTTGGCCATGTTCCTCTTTGCTCTTTGAGTAGATAAGGATATCGTCAATGAAGACTATAACGAATTTGTACAAAAATGGATGACACACTCTGTTCATTAGGTCCATGAACAGTGCAGGTGCATTCGTCAATCCGAATGGCATCACTACAAACTCGTAATGACCATAACGAGTTCTGAACCGGTTTTGCGAACGTCTTCGTGCAAAATTCATAACTGGTGATACCCAGATCTTAAGTCAATCTTCGAGAAGTAGTTCGCCCCATGAAGTTGGTCGAACATATCGTCAATGCGAGGCAGAGGGTATCGATTCTTGATGGTAAGTTTATTCAGCTCACGGTAGTCTATACACATGCGGAATGATCCATCCTTCTTCTTTACAAACAATACTG
Organism: Lactuca sativa; assembly: GCF_002870075.4. Classification (NCBI taxonomy): domain Eukaryota; kingdom Viridiplantae; phylum Streptophyta; class Magnoliopsida; order Asterales; family Asteraceae; genus Lactuca; species Lactuca sativa. Next base: position 252,628,046 of record NC_056625.2, read on the forward strand.
GTGCTCCCTAAGTTGAGAAGCGCGGTCTTATGAAACCTTTGCTTAGGAGTTCGTTAAGTTGGCTGGATAATTCCTGCATTTCAGAAGGTGCAAGACGATAGGGGGATTTGGCTACATGGGTAGCTCCAGGGATTAAGTCGATTCGGAATTCGACTTGTCGCTCGGGAGGCACCCTTGGAAGATCATCGGGAAAGTTGCAGACCTCAGGAATGCTTGCGATGTCTTTCAGTTCTGGCTTTTTGTCTACCACATGAGCTAGGAATGCACAATACTCCTTGCGAAGGTATTTCTGTGCCTTGATGCTTGAAATGATCTAAAGGTTCATTCCGGGTTTGTCGCCATAGATAATAAGAGTTTCGTTAGTTGGCAAGTTCGAACGAATAGCTCTTTCATAGCATAGGATGTCAGCATGGTTGGGGCACAACCAATCCATACCTATTATGATGTTAAAACTTTTGATAGAGACTAGCATAAGGTCTATTGGGAAAGACAAGTCATTTAAGGTAAGGGTACATCCTATGTATATATCATTGGTGGATTCGGATTTCCCATTAGCCATTTCTATTGTGAAGGTCTTATTTAGTGGTTGGGAGTTCTGATTTAGTAGATGTTTAAAGTTATGGCTCACGAAGCTCCTCTCGGCACCACAATCAAAAAGAATGCATGCATAAGTTTTGTTGAGAAGGAACGTACCCGTGACTACAGCAGGGTCTACCACTGCTTCTTCATGACCTAGTGCTAGAAGTCTCCCAACCCCACCGGCATTTCCAACTTTTGGATAATCTTTCTTGAAATGCCCCACATCACCGCATTGGTAGCATGCTCGGCTTACTCCAGCGGCAGGTACTTGGTTAAGGGGTTGAGGTGGTGTTCTACAGAATCGGGCAGTATGCCATTTCCTGTTGTAGTTACGGCACTGCATTTCAGGGCAATTTACGGTGTGGTGAAAATTGCACTTGTTGCATTTAGGGAGGCTACCGGCATTGGGCTTAGTTGGTGCTGAGTAGTTAGGGGCAACAACATGTGCAATAGTAGGTATGGTAGCAGGCACAGTAGTAGCATGGACTGCCACTATTTGTTTCTTCTTTGAAGGTTCTAGAGGGGATTTTCCCTTCCTTTTGTTCCAACCCTTCTTCTTGCTATTGTTGTTGTTCTCCCTAGGTTGTTCTGGGGAAGTAACCACAGAGTTTTGACGGTTTCCGTGGTCAATAAGTGACTGTGCCAGTTCCTTGGCACTGTCAAAAGTGACAGGTTTAGATGCAATGACACTTGCTTGTATCAAGGGCGACAGTCCCCAAATATACCTTTCAATCTTTTTGCTCTCTGGAGCAACCATCTTCGAACACAGAATCGCCAAGTCATAGAATCGATTTGTGTAAGTCGTTATGTCGGCACCGGCCATAGTAATACCCCAGAGTTCTTGTTTCAATTTCTGAATTTCCCCTCGTGGGAAGTATTCTCGCATCAACATGGTTTTTAGGTTCTCCCAGCTTATAGTATTAGCCACTACCAAAGTTAGTGACTTAACATGGCCATTCCACCATGTTAGGGCCCTATCTAAGAAAGTAAAGGCAGCAAATTTAACTTTGCTACCCTCTGGACAGGAGCAGATTTCAAAGACTGCTTCTAACTTCTCAATCCACTGCCTTAAAACCATCAATCCTCCAGTTCCATTAATGGTCCTGGGTTTGGCATTCAAGAAGTCTTTATAAGTGCACTCTCTCGAGTGCTCATGACCCTCGACAAGATTAGAAGGACGTGGACCAGCTCCCGACCCACTAGCACCAGGAGTATTGATATGAGATAAGGCAGCCGCTACAGCTGTCGTGACAGCCGTTTGGAACATGGCAGCATTGAATTGAGGGGGTGGTGGTGGAGGTAGCGTCGGTGCTTCCGTTTCATTGTTAGGTCTTGGATTCCTACGAGGAGGCATCTGTTTCTATAAAAGTTAATAGATAAAATGATAGTGAGATATCAAGAATGAATATGAATTTGATATCTCTAAACTTAAACACTTAATTCAACAAGAATCTTGTAAAGAATTGAAAATTGATATCCATTGTAAGTACAACTTGCAACTGGATAGATGAAAATGAAGTGGTTATTTTTCAAAGAGTATGAAAGTACATGTCGATTGTATTGGTATATATGTAATTTGGATACTTAACCCTAAAGTAGGTCTTTAATAAACCACAATATTGCAAAAGTATCGACATCAAACCGGCCTACCGAAAATAAAAAATTTCGCGGTCGTATTTGAAAAGTATGAAAAATAACACCGGAACATATCCAAAATCCCAAAACTTTGGAATGGAATGTTTATGTAAATTGTAATAACTCTTGTTGAAGTAAAGTGCTTATTATTTTATTGATACTTGATTTATACATATCCTGAAAGTAGTCTATACATTCAGTATATTAAACTAGAAAGTAGTGTAACACTACTTGGGCAGCTTGATGTTCCCTCAGTCCTCTGATCTCTGATTCAGCAGCATTAAGTTGCCTCTAAAGGGCTTCAGTATGGTGTTGGGTATCATCTTGCATCTCGTCAAGACGAAGGATATCAGCAGTGTTAGCCTGCGCAGCCGCATTCACTTCTAGGATACGATTGATTGACATCCTTGATTGATCGAATTGCCGTGCAATTCGGTTCACTATAAGTGGAAGAGCTCTGTCGGTTGTTCCTCCTTCTGAGACGTTATAGAAACCCCGTGCCATTCCGTAGGGAGGGCGCTGGTCGTCTTGACGACTCCAATGGTTTATGTATTGGCCCCACTCGGGTATGGGTATTGCTTCCTCTTGTCTCGGGGGACGTATCCCCGGGTTGCAGAATTGTGGCTTTGTATCTGTACCGCTTGATTCGCTGTCCTCAAATGGTTCTTCATCTGAGTCTTCTTCTGGATCCTCCTCCGGATCTTCCTCTGGATCTTCCACTATCCATCCTTGATTGCCATGATTTGGAAAATAAGGGTCCCCTGGTAGATGATGTCTTGCCATTGTGTCTGTACGAGAATAAGGTTATGAGAAATGCCTGAAAAGAAAACTAAAGCATATCGATGTTTATAATATTCTTATATTATTTTATGTTATGTTCTTAGAGTTTCTTTGGTAGTTGGTAAGTTTTAGACATGTCACAACACTACTATCACTCCTAAACAATGCTCTGATACCAATCTGTCACACCCCCAAACCAGACGGCGGAAACTTCCGGGGGTGGAGGACTTCATTTGTAGTATCACAACACATGTATCATAGTAATCAAAGCACAAACAACCATTGTATTTAAAAGTATAATATTTACATGTGTTCAATCATTGTATATTGAAACCAAAATAGTTATACAAAAGAAGAAGATAAGACTCCTAATGGCTCCATCTTCTCAAAAAGCTCGGGGAGTACCTTTTATTATTTCCCTGATAATACAAGTAATTTGAAAAGAGAGTATCAACAATAAGTTGAGTGAGTACATAAGTCTTTATGTTTGAATTGGTGTCTTTGTATTTTTAATATGAAAACACTTTTAGAAAATCCCATATTTTCTGTGGTATGTGAAAAGTAGTTTTATTCCCATAAACCATCTTATTTGTAAACCATTGTATTTGTAAAACTTGTATTTGAGAGTGTGCCTGGCTTCACCAGCTGTTATTGAAAACTATAGTATACCATTGTACTTTGCATTTTGTAAACTGGTACTTTGAAGATGTACTTACGTTTAGTTGTTTATACACTAACGTGTTGTTGATATCTTTTTAATAAGTTATTATAACCATACTAAGACATGAACGCCTGATGAGCGCTTAAACTGTTGATAACAATTGCCACTCACTGGCGTGTATGCCTGACTGTAGCTAGCAGCATGAGTGTCGGTTTGTCAATCCCAATATAAATCTATAAACACAACTTGTTTTGATCTCCGGACTGGAGATTCTGGTTATAATGTCAGGGCTTTACTTTGGTTGTCTAAACTGAATTAAACAACCTGAATTGAATGTCTCGTAAAAAGCATATAAACGTTACATGTATATTAGTTATGAAAACCCAATCATTCTGAAATAAATGATTGACAGTATGTTCTTGACTTAGTATCCCGAACATGTATTTGATAAGTGTAAACCCTTGATTTGTTTTGAATTAAAACCCGTGTTGCATGTAAAACAGTGTATTCATATGAATTATTGCTTTATGTATCATAAATTATACCTATTATAATTTATACGTACTTTAGCAACTGGTAAATAACTATTTTTGCATGTAATCCTTTGCTCAACATATTACCAAGGTTAATTAAACTGATGAAATAACTTTTATATTTATATACATATACAATTTTATATATAGGTAAAATTTAAACGACATTCGGACAAATAACCGGTACTATAAGTCTACATCCAAACAAGGAAAAGGACCTAGAATGAATTATTAGTCCTAAGTCTTTTAAATCTTATTTATATTAAATTATATATACAAATATGTATATTTGGGAAAAATATAAGTTTATAAAAGAGTTCAATATTTGAAGTATTTTTGATGCTTTAAAATCATTTTATCGTGATTTGAAATCATTTATTTATAACACCAAGTTGTTGTGTTATACTTGTATTCCCCCCCCCCCCCTTAAAACAGTAGAAATTATGAAAATACGGGGGTATGAACTCGCTTGATAGGTGGTAATTCGGACAGAGTTTTGACAGGAGAGAGGATGAATTCTCGAGAATTTCAGGGCTTCACCGCTTACTTCGGGCTCGAGTCTTGATACCGGGGCTTTAGGGGTTGTATATGAGCTTAAGGGAGTGGAAAATGTGAAAGAGTGTGAAATTTAGGGTGAAAAAGTGAAATAATTCGGAAACCCTCGCATACTATATATAGTCCGAAGGTTCGGACCCGAGGCTGCGCGAGGGTGACACGCGTCTGACAGGTGGCGAGGCGAAGGAAGTTCTTCGGACCGGAGGCTCGCTGCTGGATGGCTCGGATTGGTCTAACCCTCGGTCTAATGGAAAGACGACACATGCGAAGGGGGCTGGTCCGAGGCGTGCGAGGGGTGTGCGAGGAGCATGCGAGGGTGAGGTCCGGTGTGTCTCATGTGAGGCTGTCCGGTTCTTACTGGACCTCAGACTTGGTCGAATCAGAAGGTGACACACGAGACATCGGTCCACTCAGCAGTCGACACGTGGAGGCCTCGCATGCGAGGGGTGACGTGGCAGTTACTGTTCATGCGAATTTTCCCTGTTTTTGTTATTGTTCTTTATTTTTATGCCAAAACTTTTAAAATATATATATATATATATATATATATATATATATATATATATATATATATATATATATATATATATGCATGCATGTATGCATTATGTGATACACGTCTTATTAATTACGCTTAAGTTTTGTAACCGTAAACACCTCTACAGTCGATGTTCTTAATCGAGATCTTCTGAGGTGTTGAAGCATTAATCATACAATGTATTCAAGCCATATTCTTGTTCACTTTATGTTCTTTCTTGTTTGTGTACTTAGAATTAATCGATCCTGAAAGAACTTTGTTCTAACAATTGGTATCAGGGCGGAAAATAAGCTATGGAACAAAATGCACAAAATAACTTTGCTCTGATACCACTTGTTGAGAATAAAACCAAAATTGTGATTTCATGAACAAGATGCGGAAAATAAGAAGAAACACAAATATGAAGATATGTTGAATGATCACTCGATTTATTAAATTATGAGGAACAGATTACACTTTAAGGAATAAGAATCTAACTCTACAAGAGACCTCACAACGTGGCAGCTACATTTTGCCTCTCTCTTAACCCTAATTGTGAATAATACATGACTATTTATAGGGAAAAGACAAGTCTTGGGCTTTTAACCTAGAATTCATCGAAGCGGCCCATTGCCATCATCCATGGAGTGCTTTCAAACCCTACACAAGTAAAGACTTGAACACATTTAATGACCTAATAACATATGAAGACATATGTTTACATATAATTAGTGATTATAACAATAATTAAACACATATAAGCATCCTAATGTGCGGAAAAACACTTTGGTCAAGTGCTAGGAGGCTATTGGGTTGCAATAAGGGGGTGTATGGCCTAGTTAGGGAGTTTATTCTTCAAGAGTAAACTCTTAGAGGAGATTTCAGCCCAATGACCATATCCCCTTGAGTTTACGGCCGTAAACTCATGGGTGGTGTGTTCTTGGTTGTTAAAAGGTCTTATAACACTTGAGGAATTAAGCTAGGTTCAATTCTAGGGCATAGGAAGTGGCTAAGGCTTCAAATGAACCATTTAAGGGAGTTCACGGCTGCAAACATAGAGTTTACGGTCGTAAACTCTCACTTGGCCCTTTAGTTCATGATTTAAGGTCTTATATGAAAGAATACAAGGTTCCATGTATTATTCCAAGCCATAAGGGGGAAGTTAGGGCATCATTTGACCTCCTTAAGGGAGTTTACGGCCCAGGGACCAATCCTTGGGGGGTTTACGACCGTAATCTCCTATGGTCATGGTTTCCTTGGCATTTAAGGGTCCTACTTCGATGATGGTTGGCTCTAGACGTTACCTCAAGCCATAGGAGGTGTTTAAGGGGCAATTTAACACCTTAATTGGTGTTCACGGCCTATGAAGAGGGGTTTACGGTCCAAGAATGTTCTTGGGCCATAAACTCATGTTTACCCCTCAAATGACAAGATTTTGGTGTTCTAAACTCGTACATGCAAGCCCTTAAGTCATAGCTAAGCACTAGGAGTGATTTGGAAGGGTTTTGGGGCTTCAAAACCTCATTTATGGGTGTTTACGGTCCAAGAGTGTTCTTGGGCTGTAAACACAAGATTTTGCTACTTTTAGATGTTCTAAACATGAATTTATATGTTAAATGAGCTAAACAACAAGTTAGGATAGATCACTTACTAGTTTGAAGCTTGAAAGGGGCGTTTTTGGATCAAAATCGGCTTTGTAGAGAGAGAGGGAGGGTAGAGAGAGAGTGGAAAGGGTGTAAATGAGGTTCACTCACCCTTATATAGGGGTTGAGTTCGCTGCCCGGTGGAAATCTACCCGATACCGACGTTAAACGGGGCTTATGGTCATACCCGATTAAGTGGTCATAATCTAAAAACTTTTCAAAGGGATACCGAGGATGTTTCACATGTTTCTAATTCGTTTGGACACTCATGAAGTCAATATAAAAGTCCCAGTTTAATTAACCTCATCCAAAAAGGTTAACAGAACAATTTAATAAAACGAGTTTTATTAGCGGAAAAGGGTTTACTGTGACAGGATGAATTTCAGGTTGTCACAGAGAACATCACAAACTCCCTCTGTCTCCATTGCCGGTTGAGCAACATCATGCACATTTGCAAAAAAATCATCGAGGTCCTCATTACTTATTCTAATATCTTGATCTTGCTCACTACCAAAGAATAAATCTTCATTATCATAACTAGTAAGTGTTGGGTTTTGAGCATTCTAAAACTCCTAAGTGTACATGCAACCCTAAATACCTTGGATCTATGTTTTCTCTATTATACATGCAAATGTGAATATTCCAAGGTATTACCCTAACTAGCATACAATCATACGTACTATTATAACAAAACTAGATAGAATACATACCTTTTTGATGTAGCTTGATTCCATGGAGCTCAAGAGCCTAATGCCCCAAGTGTGACACCTCAAATGGTTCACAAAACATCAAATACACTTGGAATAACTTGGGGAAAATTGAGACACTTCATGAAATTGGCTAGCCCACACCATTCCTTCATAGTGACCATTTTGGGAAGAATAAGATGCTTATATAGTGTGTCACAATTAGGGTTACACCATGTAAACCCTAATTGTCATGACCTTTCATTTCCATGATCCATGGCTACAAAAACACCATGGAGCATCCTATAGGTTTTAGCCAACTTGATAATCCATGGAGCATTAGCCCACTATACAAGTATGGATGATTTACACAATCAACCCATATATTTAATTAGTCTCCTTTTGATCACTTAATTAATTCCAAATTAATTCTTGATCAATACTAATTAAATAATCTTATTAATATATTAGAACTTATAATATATTACTAAACCTTAATTGTTATTTCTCTCATTTTAGTCTATCCAAATGCATGATGCCATGCAACCTAAATGGACCATGCCAATCGGGTAAAGTACATATCAAATATAGTTATGGACATAGACACTAACCCAACAGTAAGATCCACATCCTCTACATCATCATCATTATCATCCTCTACAACATTATCCATCAAGTTTATCTCAAAAGTCACTCTCATCATCATCATTAGAATCCTCATCATCATTTTCTTCTTCAACTGTTACTGTCACATGCTCTTCGACAACAATCGTCACTGGAACAACAGGTTCCTCTTCGTGTTTAGAAGCAGTAATCACATCATCTTCAGTTTGTTCATAAGCTGATGAACTTTCAGTCTCAAATGCATTACTGGCTTCTACAAATTGGCCAAATTTCACCAAAGGATGTTTTCGTTGGAACATGAACTTTCCTTTTCTGTTTTGCTTCATAAGCCCGAAATTGTTAGAACCAAGGGATTTCAAATCAAGTATTTCATTTCTTTTCTCAAGATCTGGGTATTTGTTGTTAAAGATCATCTATAGGAACCTCAGAAACATGAGAAAATTTTCTTTCTTCTTTCCTTCCTAGTTGTTTATCATCACGTTCAGGATGAATCTCGAAAAGTTGAAGTCGAGACCCGTAGTGAGAGCAGCAATGGCACCCGTGTTTAGTAACGAGATCTCGTCGGCACCAGCTCTCCGTCTAAAGATGCAACTCACAAACACATGGACCAGGAACCTCCAATAGGGTGGCAATAATTTATTGATCGTGGGAGGAATCACAACCTCATATCCCATTCGATTGATATTCTCCTCGGTTTGGTCCATGGGGATCTCGATTGGAAATCCAGACTGGTCATTGATCTGTAATACTTCGAGGACGACTTGCTCTGTTATAGTGATCTTCCTTCCATTAACAGTTGCTTCTACGGAGATAGCATCATCATCTTCTTTGCGCACCGCAGCTGTGTTCTAGAACTACTTCACAAGATTTTAATAAATCACTGGACTGGATGTGCGAGCATATGCCAAACAACATTTCTTCAGGCCATGAATCATGGACTTGAGGTCACTGTTTGCAGCTGGTTGATCAACCAAAAAAAAATGGCAAGGTTACAGATGTCTACAAACTTCAAATCTGCCATTGTTGACCTGCACCAACTGAGCCAAGTAGGAAAAACAAATATCTAATCAATCAAACTTAGTTTTTCTCATTAATCAATTAATTAAGGTTTAATATTGATTTTAATTGAGCAAAAATTGTGTTTATGTCCGAAAGACGGTTCACGACCGTACACAGATAAAAGTTCACAGTCCAAACAAAGGTTAAGGGTCAATAATCGGTTCACTGCCAATGAATGGATCACGGTCAACTGAGAAAAACACAGTTAATGAAGATGAATGGTTCACGACCGTACGCAGATTTCACGGCCGTAAACACTTCAAACAGTGAAATCGCAAACACCCAGAAACAATTGAGAACAGATGATTTTGATGCTGATGATGATTCCTTTTTGGATTAAACTTCACGATGCAATCCAGAAAACACACAAACGACTTGAATAATGAAGAAAATGAAGAATCGTTCAACTGAAAACACAACTTGAATACGTTTTGACACCGATGTCGCTCTAATGCCAATTGTAAGTCCCACAAACGCGAACCAACTAGTGATCAAACACAATCAAGATGAAAAAACAGTTAGAATTAGAAGGAGTAGAAGCAAAGAAGTTCCAACAATGCACACGTTGTATTCAGCCGTAAACGTCTAGTACAATTGGAACATAGACATACACGTCTGAAACCTTTGACACATCTGACACACAATTTATATGACCACCCATCGCAAACACATTCACGGTCATGAATAGGTTCACGTCCGTGAACCCTACTCGGCCGTAAACACAACCGCAAACACCTATTATATGACCCAAAACCCTATCAGACCTATACAGATAGATGCCTAGCCCAAACCAAAAAATTATGACGTAACAGAAATTTGAACTTAATAACATTATAATTTAATTGTTGAAATGCGGTTATCAAAAAGGATTTTGGGGAAACCGATTTGGGTGAAGATGGGCATTAATTGCATGCATGCGGTGAATAAAATGAAATAGATCGTTTTGTCTACAAACATGGTGGTAGCGGGAATATGATTATTTGGCGGTTAATACGCATCTATTCAGATCAATGTAAAGTTGTTGAAAAGTGAAAAGTAGCAATTCCCTTTATTTATTCAAAAGATGTGAACACAAAACGTGTCAATGATAGGTTTTGAAGAGAATAAATTTACAAAAATTTTAATGAAAAAGAAAAAAAAAACATTACTTTTGAAAGATCAATGGACTAAATACAGTTCGTTAAATAACAAATAATTTAAAAACTCTATTTTATGCCAAACAAGAAAGTAACTTTGGTGTTTTGAAGTATGAACTGCAGTATGAGATTGTAACTATGATGAAAGGTTTTCAACTGTGTTTAATACTATGATGAAAGGTTATAAAGTAGAATAATAAAATGATGTGGAGAATACCATAATCATAAACAAACTTCAGTGAATAGGAATTTACCGAGGTATCATATGTGATATTTGTGTTTAATAGTAAGACTTAAAAAGATAGATTGAAAAATGTAGACAAATATATATAATTAAAAAGTTTTGAGAATCACCTATGGTGAACAAGAATGAATGTGATTCATAATAAAGTGTTTAATCAAATAATGAAGACTATTAAAGTGAATATACAAGTTACGTATGGCTACTTTAAAATTTGGCATCGAAGTTGCCTATTCAAGAAGAACCCTAGCGCAAGGTTCATCGTTCCTAAAATTTATAAAAATCCATTATGTTTTTTTTGAATCAGGTGATTTGGTAAAACCATCGGCTATTACTTCATGCAAAGTAACAAAAAAATGCAATATTACCTTTGAGAATATGATCTTTGATGAAGTGGTATCTTAGATCATTATGCTTCGTCTTGGAGTGTTTAGTTGCATTATGTGAGTTTGTGTGACACCCTCAAATTTCACGATCCGAAAAGACCTTTTATTTACGCGTATTTTAAAACATATTATTCCTTATAAGTGTAAAATTTGTTTCATAAACAGTTTTTCCTAATAAATGTTTTTCATGGATTATTAAAAACTTGGGATGTCATAACTATTACAAAACATAAGCATAAACATAGTCATTACATGCCTTACATTAACTCATTGTACTGATGGCCTAATGTCCTTGAATCTCTCAGTGGATTGTACCTTCGTACTGATACCTTTGATACAAAGAAATTGAGTGGGTGAGGCCTAGGAGCCTGGTGAGCACATAGGGTTTCCAACCTATAATACTGTAATTATGTATTTTTCACAATAAGCAACTAACCTGATTACATATTCCTGTTATTCTCACTCCATGATCTTACGATGATGATCTCGATAGGCATATCCTAAAGTATCTTTGTGAGTAGACTATACTACTTTGGGGAATCCATAGCAATATGTTTTAGCAACGTAATCCTGAGGTGATATAGTGACAGGTTTTCCAAATTATAAAAATTTTACATGTGGCGGAAAAACACTTAAACCCTTAAGTTCACATGCAACCTAGAAAGGATCTATGTATTCATACTGATAGCAACTAACTATGAATATAAAGAACCCCTAAGAGAGTGGTTGTGAAATCGAAATTCATATAAAGTTAGGGTTACAAACCTTTTGATTATTATTGTAAATAATCGAAGTCGAATGCTTCTTCAAGATCTTGGAAAGCTAGAACCAAAGGAATGGATGCCTATAATGGCGTATACTTAAAACCCAAGTAGCAAGAAGACTTGAGGAGAAAGGAGGCTAGAGAAAATTTTTGGCTCTATGAAGGAAAGAAGAAGTATATAAATTAATGAGAGACGGGGAGGGGTTTATATAACTGAAGGAAACTTGAGGCCAAAGCTAGGGTTTCTGGGATAAAACCCAAATTAATTAATATAATAATCAAGATGCCTTATCTCCTTATCCTAAGACTTATGAACGAAATTTCTAGGCTATTCCTAGCCAAATTTCATTCACCCTCATCCCATGGGATTCTAGAGTCTTCCTGCTTCAACTTTCAATAAATAACCAAACATTCCCTACACTTTTAATTAATTCAATTAATCCAAAAATTAATTCCTTTTAATTTTTTATTAGATCCAAATTAATTATTAGTATTTCTTATTAATATAGCAATCATATAATATATTAATACACTATTTATTCTAATTTATTAATTATATAATAAATCAACAATTCAGCCTCTTCCACTAAAAGTCATTCTATCTAAATACTAGTTTTGAGGGCAACCCAAAAATGACTTTGCTTCTAATTCAAGAATTTACCAATTTAGTTATTGGCTTAGACACCTTAATCCAACAGTCACCCAGTTTGTTAAGCGTATAACTACAATTGGGAGTATAGACCTTGAAATAAACAACATAGAGTGCTTTCCAAATTGAATACCAAACTGTGACTCAAATAAGTTATTGGCCCTAAAATAAGTAATAAACTATTACTTTGTTCTACAAGATATCGTATGAACACAACACATAGATCAGAATCAATCTCATTGTCCAAAATTTTGTTTCCCGATTTGTTGATTTGTATAGACTTGATTGGACTTCAAATTGAACACATTAATTAGTCATGGTTGGACCCAACACTATTTAGTCAACATCGAATCATCGAGGGGCCCAATGATATTACTTTGCCTGTTAGGGAAAAAGGAACAAATTACATTGACTACGTAGTCATATAATTCACACATCAAATTACACACATAATTACCCTTTATAACATCCTGTAACGAGATGCGTTTGAGTAAACTAATGCATAACTAATCTGTAAACAATGAACTATATATCTCTGTTTTAAGAATACAAGATATTATAACCTAAGAATTACTTGTGAAAAGATCCATAAAGTAACCTCTAAGTGTGGGTTTATCTAATACTTAAAATCCCTATTTTCAAAGTACTCATGAATATTATAGCAATTCAAATTGCAATGTCTTAATCTCAATCGACGATCTGCAACCAATTCATGATTGTCTCAATTCACCACTTACTTCAAGACATATGAAAGAATATGGAAGTTTGAATAATTATAATTACTCAAGAAGTGTAAACATGCAAAAAGAAAAACACAAGAATAAATAATTGAATAAGACAAAATGATACTTATAAATAATTCTTTATTATGAATTCACTAAATCAACTACATTTATTTGTGTTACAAGTTTCAAGCATATCACCTAACTACTGAAACTAATATTGTCTCTTGGGCCTCTTCTTCATGAAAGCTAGTAGTGCTTGACTCTGCTCAGAGCCTTTGTGAAAGGATCTACAACATTATCTTCTGATGATACTCTCTTCACCAGAAGGTATCCTTGTTCTACCATATGTTGAATGTAATGCTACTTTCTGTCGATATGCTTGGATCTACCGATGATCTATTGACTCTTTTGTCAAAGCAACTGTGCCTTTATTATCACAGAACAGTTCCATGGTTCCTGAATAGTTGGAATGACTTTGAGATCTCTGATAAAGTTGTTCAACCAAGAAGCTTCCTTCGATGCTTCACTCGCTGCAATGTACTCAATCTCACACATGGAATCGGCCATTGTGTCTTCATTGGAACTTTTCGAAGTAACCACTCCTCCATTCACAAAGAATACCCAGCAAGACTACGAAAAAAATTTGTCCCGATATGTTTAAAACTTGGCATCACTATAACCACTTACTCTTAATGTATCACTGCTGCCAAGAACTAGGAACATGTCTTTCGTTCATCGCAGATACTTAAGAATATTCTTCACCGTAATCCAATAGGATCTGCCAGGATTTCTCAGAAATTGACTAACCATGTTAGATCATAAGACACATCAGGGCGAGTAAAAGTCATTGCATACATGATCAATCATACAACTGAAGCATATGGGACTCTAATCATGCCAACTATCTCTTCATCAGTACTTGGACTTTGAGTCTTACTCAACTTGATAGTACTATGAATGGGCAATTCCCCTTTCTTTAAATTGTACATACTAAAACGCTTTAGTATTTTATACAAATATGTAATCGGGCTAAGGCCTTCTATCCCAATGAATCCTTATTCCTAGAATATTGGATGCTTCCCTTAGATCCTTCATAGTGAAACACTTCACAAGCCAAGACTTAACTTATTGAAAGGTTGGAACATCTTTTCCTATAAATATTATGTTGTGAACATACAAGACCCAGAAAGTCACTATACTCGCACTAGATTTGACTTACACATATGACTCATCTTCACTTCTAGAGAACCCAAACTCTTTGACTTTCTCGTACAAAAAAATATTCCAACTGTGAGATGCTTATTTTAATCCATAAATATATTTCTCAAGCTTATCCATCCTATTAGGAAACTTGGCATGTACAAAACCCTCTAGCTGACTCATGGAGACGTCCTCAGATATCTTCTAATTAAGGAAGGCAATTTCAACATCCATCTACCAAATCTCATAATCATGAAATGCAGCTATAGTAGGCATGATCCTGATAGACTTTATCTTAGCTACTGTTGAAAAGGTATCATCATAGCCAATCCCTTAGGTTTGAGAAAGCCCTTTGCAGCCAACCTAGCTTTATAAGTGTGTACTGCCCATCAATGTCGGTCTTTTTTTTAAGATCCATTTGCACTAGACTGTGTTTTGAATAGGTACATGATCCACCAATTTCCATACCTGTTATCATACATGGACTAAATCTCATTTTCTATTGCTTGCTTTCATTTAGCAACTTTAGGGACTACCATTTCTTCCTTGTAGTTAGCAGGCTCATCCAAATTTACTAGTGTACGTTCACTGACAAATGTGTCACCATTTGCAGTAACATGGAAACCATAAAACTCATGTGCATGCTAACCCTACTGTATCGATGAAGGGGTAATGAGTTGTCAACTGCCCCAACTGGAACGTCTTCCTGATGTTGATTACTAGTGTTGTATGAGGTTCCTTCATGGGATCAATCCTAAATTTCTTCAAGATCAATACAACCCCACTGTCCACTTTGAATATGATCTCTATCTCGCGAAAGACTTCCCTTTGAGCTACAAAGACAACATTATCTCTATCCCTAGGTCTATAGAAATAGAATCCAAATGACATCTGTGGCTAGGAAATGAAATAATAGTTCTTAGCTCTAGGTTCAAGTTTGTCATGCATCCCTCTCTTTTTACTAGTGCTTCACAATCGCAGACCTTGATATGTGCGAGAAAGTGATCTTTCCCTGTCTACATCTCATGAGGTGTTTGGCAATCCGTCTTTGTTGGAACATAATTCAAGATATGGGCAACTGCCTCGAAGGTATACCCCCAGATATGAATAAGAAGAGAAGCTCGACTCATCATGGAACGAAACATGTCTAGTAAGGTCTGATTATGCCTCTCATCCATACCATTAAGTTGTAGTGTTCTGGGAGGAGTCAACTGTGAAACAATTCCACATTCCTTAAGATAGTCGTTGAACGTGATACTATGATACTCACCAACAATGTCAGATCTGAGCATCTTTATCTGCCTTCCTAATTCATTCTTGACCACATGCTTAAACTTTTTCAACTTTTCAAAGGTTTTTGATTTATATTTAATTAAGTATATATAACCATATCTACAATAATCATTCGTAAATGACATGTAGTAATGATTAGCATCCCTTGTGGTGGATCTAAACGGCCTACACATATCCGTATGGATTAGGTCCAAGAATCCTTCACCTCTTTCACATGTTCCTATGAAAGGTGATTTTTTCATCTTTCCCAAGAGAAAAGGTTTGCATTCGTCATCTTTCCTAAGACCAAATGATTCCAACATTCCATACTTTTGGATTTGGTCAATGAATTTCTTTCTTATGTGCCCAATACGAGAATGCCATAAACATGCTTTCTCCACACCATTGTACGAAACAATATGAAACAAAATATTGCCTAAGTGATCAACACAAGTCACAGTTTCATACACACCATTACAAGGTAAAGATTCAAACATAAAAACACAATTATGATAAGTAGAAATAGAACCAACTTCATTATCAAACGAATATCTAAGACCTTTTTTGAATAGTGAATGAAATGAAATAATGTTTTGCATCATATCCTTGATACTTGAGAACATAAATTGGCTGCTGCGACATATTCAATTTCGCAGTACACAATGAAACATTGTTTTGCTTTCTGATTAACTAACGAATCAGTCTTCCACTGAGAAATTGGCATCCTCTTGATATAATTTTTCTATCCAATATGCATCCCACATGATATACATTTTTTAAATCCTAAATATAAAGTTGTTTCGTGATGAGTTGGAAAGTCCTAAGTTGTTGTTCCTTTTAAGATATCGAAAAAATCTGTTTAACTGCGGTTGTATGAGATACTCTGGGTTTTTACTGGTACATGACAAATAAACCTATTACGAAGATAGTATCTTGTCGACTTGTGGTCAAGTAAAGTAAAGAGCCAATCAGTCTTCAACATATCTTTTGATTGACTAATTCTCTGGAGGGGTTAATAGAGATTTTGAAACCGAGTCCATGTGAATTTTTACTAAAGAACACTTTTCCATAAAATATTTCTTTAAAAGCTCAATAGTATATTTTTCTTGATGGTTCAAGAATCCTTAATTGAATTTCCTTATTTTTAATCGTAGAAAGAAACTGATATTTATTCATACTCATTTAGAACTTGCTTCTAGTAAGCTCTACAAAGAGATGTACGATAAATTGATTTGTTGAACCACAGATAGCGTCATCCATTGCACTATTAATAGATGCTTTTAGTTCGCCTATCTAAAGAGAGTAGGATCAATGATCCTACCCTTGAATCTAGAGTGGCTGAGAAATGTTGATAGAGTTTCATACCAAGTTGTGGGTGCCTACTTCAAACCATAGACCCTTTCACCAATTATTAAAAGTAATTCAGGATATCAAGGTTCTAAAATACTGGGAGTTACTGTAGATATACCTCTTGCTTTCATATCGTCATTGATGAAAGAGCTTTTAACATCCATCTCAAAGACTTTGACATTCTTTTGCGCTGCATACACCATAAAGATGAGTATGCCCTTTACCCTTACAATTGGAGCATATGTCTCATCGTAATCAGTTCAGTCTAGTTTGATATATCCTTTGGCTATTATTCGATATTTTTTTCAAATTATAACACATGTGTCGTCTATCTTTTTTTGAAATACCCAACGAGTTCCAAATATGGTATGTCCCTTTGGCTTGGGGATATGCTTCAAAATTTTGTGCCTTTTGAACTCCGCAAGCTCTTCTTGCACTGCCATAATCCAATCATGTTCTAGTAGAGTATCTTTGATTATTTTGGCTTCAATTGATGACATGAATGTTGAATAGTGACAATGAGTTTTTAGAGAATCTTTTGATCAAGTTCAGATAGCAATAGAAGGACTTACTATTATCTTGTTGGGTGGATAATATTTTATCTGGATGTGCAAACGAGAATGATGATGTTGATCAGCTGCATGTGATGGGATATGTTCATCTTTTGGAAGTTGTTCTCTCTGAATATTTATTTTTTATCCATCTCTATTTGTGAATAACCTACAAATAGATCTTAATACATAGATGACGTGTGCATAGTTGAAGGTCAACCCTCAACATTTTCGTTAACTACAATAAATTCAACTGTTATTTCCTCAATATTCTCATCTTTAAAATATTTGGAGATTTGGAAACAACTTTATTGAATTGTTGGATGAGTTTCTTGAATGACTAGAGCCTCGATGGTTAGAACTACAGTAGGATTTGTAGTCACACTTTTCCATTCAACCGGCGATGTGGAAGTGTAATGTGATGAGTCATGTGAGAGAGAAGGTGTGGATGTTGAGGTATGTTGTAGTTTAGCAGCAGGAGCAACTTTATTTTTTCATGTCTTGTAGTCTCTAAAGTCTTGAAGAGAGTATCATAGTTAACAACAATAATATGGAGAGATTCTGGTTGGATTGGAACATCGCATTCCATGATGAAATTAGTTTCATTTAAAAGAGAATCCTTTTGGGACGTAGTAATCATCAAATTTTAAGTCAACACTTTCTTCTATTAATCTAGTTCATCAAATAAGAACCTTATAGGAAAATTTGGTGGTAGAGTAATCCAAAAAGATACATATGTCTGATTTTGGTGTAAAGTTTGTGATATGATCTTTGTTGCTCTTCACAAAGCATCTACAATCAAAGGTATGAAAGAATCTAGTATTTGGTTTTTTGTTGTTAAACCCTTTGTATGGAGTTTAGTTTATTCGCTTGGCGATGATCTTCTATTTTTCACAAAGCACGTAGTTGAAACAGCTTCAACCCAAAAGTATAAAGGCACATTTGCAAAATTAAACATGGATCTTCTAGCTTCTTATCTTTCGTATTAGAACCTTCATCTGTAGTTCAATTTCATTGATGAGGTTTATCACTTTTGCAGTGTCTCCGATTTCAACATTAGAAAGAAAATCCATGTAAGATGACTGTAGTCATCAATGATGAATTGCATATATTTCATGTGATGAAGGGTTGCAATAATTGATGAACCACAAATATCAATGTGAAGAAGTTGTAGAGGCTCGAAGATTGATGAGTCTATAACCTGATGATGACTTCCATTGGATTGTCTTCCAATCTCAGAAGTAGGGAATCGAGTTTCATTATCAAATTTGAGGAGAAGAAATCCTCATACCATGTCTCCAGTGACTAACTTGTTCATGTACGAAAAGTTGAGAACAACAAGTCTTCGGTGGCATAGCCAATTGACCTTGGAAAATGACTAGAAAAGAAACTAAGTTATGGATTTCCAATAATTCCAGAGATGTCTAAAGGAAAATTTTTTCCTACTTTCCTGGGCTTAATGATATATCTAACCCTACCTTTTGTCATGATTTAAATATCTTCGTCTTTAAATTCTACTCGATAACCAGGTTTTCATAGTTTCCGAATACTTATCTGATTGTTTTTCATAACTTCATCTAGGAAACTCTTTGAATTGAGAAATTCCAAGTTGTAAGTACACCATAGCCTCTTATTATTCCATTTGATTCTTTACCAAATGTTACATGTCCACCACTTTTGAGTGCCATGTATTCATGAAGGTATTCATACTTTCCATTTATGTGCAAGGGACAAACAATGTCAATTATCCATTCCATTTCATGATCTTCCTCACACATTGCTTGAATAATCATCCAGTTAATTTGGGCACCATAACTTTTTTTGGGGTGCGCAATAACAGAGTAAGATTTTCTAACAAATATGTAAGAAAAAAATGTAGTTTTTGGTATTCATACGGTGTGTGTGCTCTTAATAGCGGATGCAAGGGTGTCTGTGACTCCTTTTCTAGATTTTGAATTTCTGACTATCACTATTTTTTGGTTTTCTTCTTCTAAGAACTTCCTGTTTCCTTTAATACTAATCTTAGATTTATACACATTTTTGTTCATAATAGTATAAAAAAGGTCAACTTACGTTTATTGATCAACATGCCATACTAGACATGATTTGTTTTGGATGTCTTGACAACAACTATCATGTTGTTACAAGATTTTTGAGCTTCGGTGTTGATCGTAGAAACATGCTCAGTAACTTTCAGAGTTCTACATGATTTTTTGATGGAAGACTTTTGTTAACTTCGGTTTGAGGAATAAAATATGTGATGTTTTCAACCTCTTTTGCTTTGGGACATGAAGTTTTTTGTTCTGATTCATCATTTTGCGAAAACATTTTTGAATTTTTTTCATTCTTGAGTTTTTAAATCATTTAATTTCAGTGATTTTTTCTGCTTGATTCACTTTTGCTAATCTTTATGTGATATTTGATTACTACAGTTAAGGATTTTTTTGCTTCGTCCTGGGGTCACAAAATATCGGAATGTTTACTTTCTTGTTGGATAGTTTTGGATGAGGAGTCATTGAAACAATAGAATTTATGACATCAGAACATTGTCCAATTTCAAAGTTATTCATTTGTATTCCTCCATGAAGAGTTTTAATGAATGTGGTTGATGTATCTATACCTTTATCTTTGACATAAGTCTCATAGGAGACATTAGTTGCGGATGGAGGATGTGACACTAGAATTGGGGTGAATGAGACATTTTTAAGGATATTAGTTTGACATTTTCGGTAAACTTATGGTATAATTATGTTTAATCTATATGTCCAAAAATCATTATTAAGTGATATGACTAATAATATATTATCCTATTGGGTCACACCTTTATGAACATAACACATTTTATATAGTTATTATTAATATGATTATTAATAAATAATATCAATTCTTGTATTTAATTAGGGAATAGTTATTATTATGTGAAAATAATAAATAAAAGAGATTATAACTAGTTATTATATAATATAGCATGATTTAAAAATTCATGTTCAAAGTTTTGTACTAGTTAATCGTTTTGTCTTTTACATAAAGACAAATTTTATAAAATATAAAATTTGAGTTAATAAAATATAAACAATCTTTTTACTTTACTAGTTAGATAATTTTTTTTTCTGATTTGAAGGCGTGGGCAAAATTATTACTATAAGAAGTGAGGTTGCTTGTCAACTTTCTTCTTATGTCCCTCATGCTTCTAAAATGCTACCAATACTTTATGTTATTATAGTATAAATGTATGTCTTGTATGGGCGTATAAAAGTACGACTTTTGCACGAGTGTTAAACTAGTTTTTCTACTCTTCCTTCTCAAGGACAAAGTGTTGAAGCTAGTTTTTAGTGATTAGAAGCTCCCTTGAGGTATCTCCTTTGGTGCTTATTTGAGTTAAGTACTTAAAGGCTTAAGATACTCAAGAATACAAGAAGGAACTAGCATTCGAAGTGCCTTATTCATGATGGTGGATACACAAAGAGAAATTCTATTCTTGAAATTTTACTATGTTTATCAACACCCCAATAACAAGTGGGTTCTAAGGCTTTAAAGGTTGTCATTCCAAAACACTCTTTGGTTGTTTTTAATATCATTCTAACCTCTATAAATGGATCCTATATGATTTTATTTTGTTATAAACATGAAATAAACTTGTTATCTTTAACGCTTCCATTGATCGGTTTTAAGAAAAACAAACTTATATTTTGTATCAAAACGCACCAGTGGTATTAGATCCATCTTTTGTATGCTATAATGATTTTTCATGTATGATAATCTTTGCTTTTGGAAAACAAGCATGGATTTCCTCTGGTTAAGAAATACTCGTATTTTTCTTCTTTGGTAACTTCTTGAATAAAATTGTTTATTTTTTTATATATAACCAATTTTCATGAATTTTGGTTATATAAACATTGTCTTAGAAAAAAGAGAGTTGTTTGTTATAATATTTGATATGTTGTTGTGTATAAACAAGTCATGTTGACCTTTTTGTTGATATTTATTTGTTGGGAAATATGTGAAAAAGTCCCTAACTGTTGACCTAGTTTATAATTTAGTCGTAAATTAATTTTCATTTATGAAAAAGGACGAGTTACCAACTATTACACTCAGTTTATCCCTTCGAATCGGTAACCCTTCAATTAGCCGATTGACCCAGCTGACTCGTCCTTATTACCCTCCGTTAACCTCCTTGTCGCCTACTCCCCTATAAAAACCCTTTCTTACCCTTCATAGATGCCAAACGCTACCAAAAAGGGCATCATCAAGTTCAGTAGGAAGCAAGAGCAATATCTGATCACGAAGTCAAGCATTAAGGGCAACATGCTTTTGTCAAGACCTATTTGTTAAGTGGACATCATGGAGGACAACAAATCCTGGCAGGAGGTTCATTGGCTACCCTAATTTATGGGTAAGTATCCCTAAATCCTCTTTAATTACATCTCAAATCCCTTCCAATTAGGTTTTATTTCCTATATAACACGATGAGGAAAAAGATTGCAAGTATTTTTCTTGGGCCGATCCCCCATTACCAAACAACTAGTACAAAACATGTTGATGGATTTTCACAACAATGGCATTCAAGTACACAACAATTTTGTGGAAGAAGCTTTGGATTTTCACAACAATGACATTCAAGAGGTTCATATACAAGGTCAAGGTGAAAATGGAAGATTGGGCTTTTTTGTGTTTGTTCATGATTGTGTGGGTTATGTTGAACTAGTTTTAAATTTTTGTAAAACTTTTGGCAATGTATGTAATCTATATTACTTAAATGATAGTTGGATGTAAGTTATATGTTATGGAATGAAAAATGGTTTTATGGATACCTACTATTTGAGCAATGTACAAGTGTAAGTGTATAATGTGAGCAACTAAAGGATACTTTTCAACATAACATAATGATCAAAATGGATGTAACTTATACATCAACAAAACATACCAAAATTAGCCAAAGTATTAACATATAACCATATTGTATATTTTTTACAAAAGAAAGGGCATATTAACAAATTTACCAAAAAGGGATTCCTAAAAAATTTACCCAAATGGCCCATATAATTGCTTAAATCCTAACCAATCTAATCCAAAGTAAGAGTTTTTTTGGAGCCATTCCTATTCCTTTCTTGTCCATCACAATTTTCTTCAACATGTTTTCAGTGATCCTTTCAGAAAGTTTTCTTGTTCTTAACCTAACTTCAGTATCATCAACTCCGTCTTCATCATCGTCAGCTCCATCTTCATCCTTGTCCTCATGTGTGTCTTCAACTCCATCTTCACAGTCACTCTCCGCCTTACTTCA
Source organism: Lactuca sativa (assembly GCF_002870075.4). Lineage (NCBI taxonomy): Eukaryota > Viridiplantae > Streptophyta > Magnoliopsida > Asterales > Asteraceae > Lactuca > Lactuca sativa. The sequence continues at coordinate 252,650,875 of NC_056625.2, forward strand.
TCATTGTCCTCATGTGTTTCTGGTACACGTTCACTCTAAAAAGGCACATACTTGCATGGGAAAAAAATACAAGTTAGTTATGTTATTGAAAAATAAAATTCACTATCAATGTAATAAGATATACATTTGCCACTTGTTTGGATTGGTGAAGAAAAGAATCAAATTCTTTAAGTTTTGATTGGGTGATATTAAGACAAAAAAGGATCTTTGCGTCATTGTATTTTGAATCACTAAGGTAACTCAAATCATGCATTATTTGATCCATATCATCTATATCAAGACCATCACCTTCAACATCAATCTCAACATCTGTTTGTGGAATATCTTCACTGTTAAAAGTTGGTGATGTTTGTGGGACAAATTCACTCTCAATATTAGGTGTTTTTTAGTGACAAGTTGACTCTCAACGTTAGGTGTTGTTTGGGTGACAAATTGACTCTCAATCACATGTTCTTTTTCCTAGAACTTTCACCTGCTTCATAAAAACCGCTAGACCTTATTTCACCACCTCTTCACCACTTCTACCACCCGTTTTTGATCCTCTCCCACCTATTTTGCAATTTGTTAATTCTGGATTCAACCACGGCCTTCCAATTTTCTTCCTAGACTTTGGTGTAGGGTGGAATGAGGGATTCTTGCAAGATAATTTATTGTGCCCCCTTTGTATACAATTCTGACATTGGAAAATTCTGCCCTTACAGGAGACTTGGGAGAACCTGTCTTCATGCTCTAAAACATGCCTTTTCCTTTTCATACAAGGCCTTCCTGGCATCCCTCTTTCAACATGTGGTAGTGGTTTGGTGTATGGTTTTGGTTTATACATATTACTACCATTAGCAGGAAGGATGTTAGACTCATAAGTAGCTAAAACCTTGTCCTTACCAAACCATGTGCTAATGAATCTTGTTGGATCCTGTTGTATGTAAATTATGGTTGCTTAGGTATGGACATACGGGATCACAAACTACTCCCAAAGTCTGCATGTACAGTATATCCTCTCTAAGTTCACTATATATGAGTGGAAGTTATTTCTCTCTTCATAAGCATTCAAACCACTTGGATGGATATACCAACTCCTGAAAGCACAATAAAAGTTTTAATTTTTATACATATTGATCTCAATACCAAACTCATACGTTTTCTTAATTTTCGGATACTTACTTGATATCAAAACCCAACTCATCCATTTTCTTAATAGGTCCAGGACACACATCATTTACCCATTTACATGCATCTTGTTTCAAGTTAAATAGCATTTCCATCATATATAGTCTAATATCCTCATGCATGGCCAACAAAGGCTTCTTTCTGGCATCATGTATGATAACATTAAAACCCTCTGCCATTCCATTTTCAACACCCTTACAGGCCATTCCACCTTTAAAAATGCATTGCACCAAGTTTAAGCTCCCTTGCCATTAAATGATCATAAGCAACAAGATTGAATTCTCTGATCTTCTCCATATTTAATTATAAGTCTCCCTCAACATTTGAATTGGCAACTGTCCAGAACATATTTTTGAACTCTATACTACTAAATGCCTTTCTGAAATTTGCATACACATGTCTTGCATATTTTGTGTTCTCCACATGTGGTAGTACTATTGGATTAAGGTGTCTAAACCAATAACTAAATTGGTATGTTGTTGAATTAGAAACAAAGTCCTTTTTGGGTTGCCCTTAAAACTAGTAACTAATTAGAATGATAGTTGGAGATAGAGGATAACTTGTTAGTTTATTATATGAATAATAAATTAGTTGGAAATTGAAATATATGATTTATTAATATATTATATGATTAAAATATTAATTGGAAATAGTTATGATTAATTAATTAATTTGAATTGATTTGGATTTAATTCTAATATTAATTAGAATTAATCATTCAAAGGACTCTTTGGTTTTCATGGGAGTTTCTTTAAGCAAGTATAAATAGGACAACATTGATGCCATAGTTTACACGCACCTTTACTTATTTTCATAGAGCAGAATTCATGCTCTAGTCTCCTCTCTCCTCAAGTCTTCTTGCTACAAGAGTTTTGGGTACAAGCCATTAGAGGCATCTATTCCTTTGGTGCTAGCTTTCCAAGATCTAGAAGATGGATTATACTTTGATTATTTACAATATTAATCAAAAGGTATGTAACCCTAATTAATGTATGAGTTTTGATTTCATAGCCTCTCTCCCAGGGTTTTCTTTATATTCATAGTTAGTTGCTATTAGTAGAGAAAACATAGATTCTTTCCAGGTTGCATTTTAACTTAAGGGTTTAAGTGTTTTTCCGCCACATGTAATTTTTGTTTATAACCTAGAAAACCCATCAGTGGTATCAGAGCCATTGGTTTTTTATTTGATTGTGCACTAAAATGAATTGATCAAAAGAAGTATGAGGGATTAAAATTAAATTTGAATTATTTAAATTAATGGTTTAATTGGTAAATAATTAATTAATTCAATTAAAATTATTTAATTAATTGTTTAATTGGTAAATATTATTATTTAAATTTATTTAAATAATTGTTTAATTAAGGTAAAAGCTTAAATCATTATTTAGTTTAAAATTAATTAATATTACTTATTTAATTTGAAAGAATAATTTTAAATCCTAGTATTTTGAAAAGTTTAAAATACACCTTATATGGTATGTATATGATTAAAAGTTTAATATATTATATGTATAAGTCATTCAAATCGCTAGTACTTCTCATTCATGAAGCCATGTTATAAGGGGGGTATAAGGATGTGGCATATAAAATATCTGTTGAATGGGTGTCTATTCTCAGCCACCGCTCCATTGTATGTTGGAGAGTCGTTAGTTGAACGGATTTGATAGGACATAACCTCTTAAAAGTATGATACTATAAAGTAGCTAAACCTTTTATAAACCCTACTCTTGTTACTTTAGGAAAAAATGTGAAATTGTATGCTAATCCATGAAAACGCACATTGTTTCCTTATGAGTCATTAAAGAAGCGTGTGTGGTTAACCGACACACTAATTTGGGACTATAAAGATGAAATAGTGAAACAACTCATGTTTTAGATTGTTGATGGATCATGTGTGGTTAACTGACACATGAATGCAAGATCATAAATCGATTGAGGGTGTTTAAGCAGCTTTGCATGGTAATTCACATCTTAATTGTGATCATCAGCATCCCAGTCACAATTGGTAAGAGGATAATCGAGATTAAACATGTCATTGATAAGATTTAGTGAATCTTAAAAGATCTACGAGTTTCATGTGATTGTAATTGGTGAGATGACTTTACCTACCTAAAATACATTCGAATTTGGTTATGGCATCCTTCTTCAAAGGTCGAATCGAAAATATGGATCCTAGCCTTAATTTAATTATGGGTTAATAGTTAAGGATTAAAATCAACTAACTTGAATTCTCTCTTCTCCCAAATAATAGATATCAACTCAAGATAATAATGGTCTTCCTCGTTCTTATTGAAATGGTTTTCCTCAATCATCTAAATATGATCTTCCACTTTCAAGCCAAGGTGAAAATGTATCCCCTTCCTTGGAAAACGGTGGAACTAGACATCGTATCTCTTTAACTCTTTTCACCTCCTCCTCCTCCTCCTGTGACTCTACCAACATCACGAGTTGAAAGATATAAAACAACTCAATCCCTTTTGGCATGTAAACATTAAGATGGAAATTATATGGTCCACACGTTTTGAAAATGAAGTCATACATTAACAAATTGGATAGGATGGGTGTCGTATATGCAAGGGAGAAAGCCATTGATTTGGTTCTTATCTCTCTTCCTAAGTCTTATGGTCAGTTCGTTACGAACTTTCATATGACGAACCTAGATGTGACCCTAATAGATCTGACCCAAATGTTGTTAGGTATTGAGGTAGAAATCCTTAATAACAAATATGAGAAATCTCAATGTGACCCTAATAGATCTTATTTCCTTGCAATGGCATTAATGAAATTGTTTGTAACATCACAAAATACGAACGTAAAAATTTCATTTAAAAAAATCAAAACACCCATTTATCCTTTAAAAAATCCTTAAAGATATTTTATAAAAAAAACAGTTATCGGAGTATAGTCCCAAAATCTCAAGGTTGCGGAAAATATAGGCGTATGCACTGTGATAAAGTCGGTCCCTTCCCTTTCAAACTTGAAGTAACTGAAAGCATAAAAAATAACTGTAAGCATAAAGCATATTAAGTTCCCCAAATACCACATACCATACATAACATACGAGTCATACATATCCAATATTCAATAGGAGGTGCTATGTGCCAACCATAGTCTTGCCATTATGCCACGAGTCGTAACATGGTCTTTCATTGCCAAGTCGGGGACCAAAACTCTAGGTCTTACAGACAAGTGCTAGGAGCCACCTCTTAGTCTTCCATGTAAGCATCACAAAGCCAACTAGTATACCATCTACAACTACTTATCTACTTAACTACCAGAGTCCAAAGTCTGGTGTTGCATACAAATTTGACAGGATCCACCTCCTGGTCTTTCATACAATCGCCAAGGCCATCCCTGGTCTTCCTATAATATGTAAACCCAATAGGCCAACATTGGTGCCTCGACCCATAGTATAGTGAGAAAACTCACCTCGCACTGTTGAATCACACTGATAATCCCTTGTTGATGGTCTAACAATTTTGCAAGCTATCAATATCAAATAACACCCAATTAACACTTGGAGTCGAATCTATGTCATTCAACACATTCTTAGGGTAAAAAGACCATTTTAGCCTAATTTTCCAAATTGGGCCCAAATCCCTACATGGTCCAGATCCTAACGCCCATCAATTATTCATAGTCCAAAAACCTGCATTCAATTTGCCCAATAATGCCCTTAAGCGATTATGCCCAAAAGATGGCCCAAACCCAAAGCCCAAACATGCGAGCCCCAAAAAAGCGAGTGCGCGGGGTGTACTCAGCAAGTACGTGCGGCGTACTCACTTAGAGGTTTGTCCAAAAGGTGTTGATTTTGGACCCAAAACCTTTTCACCAACCAAGGAAACCTCAAACATCTCTACTTCATTCCTAAAGGCCAAAATGGTCACCAAAGTCTTCTTAATAGCTCAAGAACACCACCAAGAAGCTAAGGAGTGTCAATTTATGGTTTTAGGAGGTTTGGGGGCTAGTAAATAGGCCATCTCTAAAGACTAAAGACGCTTTAATAAGGTAAACATACTCAAAATTTAGGGTTTTAGCACCTTCTTATGCCCAACATACTCCTCGTACGCCTAGTGTACGAGGCTGAGGCTTCACGATCCTTGCTTTTGGGTACGCTAAGCATACACCAATGTACGCCTAGCATACTGCCCTTCGTACTAGTACGCCTTGCGTACTCCTATGTACCCCCCGTATACTAGGGTTTCCTCTTAAACCCTTAAACACTCCGAAGGCCATAACTTCTTCATTATGAGAAGGTAAAGAGAAGCTCTATACTTTTACCAAATCGTACTTGCCATAAAATTTCCTGAACAAAAATCTAATTTCCACAATAGCCCGTATTGCCATTTTACAAAAATACCCCTTGGCTCCAAAACCAAATCCGAACACCCGGATCATCTACATTACATCACCGGCACATAAATAGGTAACGATTCGGGACAGGGCGTTACAAGTCTCCCCACTTAAATTAGATTTCGTCCTCTAAATCATTACTTATCATTCTAGCACACTATATAGCTTGAACAACACAATCACAACCCTTACGTACCACATCCTTCCCAAAGGCATCCAAACCCAACCCTAGGGAAAATCTCTAAAACCGATGAAGAACAAATGCTTAATCTCATGGATAAAACCACTTCTACCTTTCCTGTAACTTGAAATCTCAAATTGGTCTCACTCCCTGACAGACCGGCCAAACTGGATCACTACCATTCCAAATCCTAATTGAATTCCAGACCAAACTAAACACTTCTAACCATCGATTATCTTGACGCTTCCATTGGGAACAAAACTAATGACCATATACTGTTGCAGAACACTTATACTTGACAGAAGGATTAGATAATCCGTCGAGGAGAAGATTCGTCCCTGAAACAGTTAGACTCAGACCAGAGTTGTGAAACAGGCTCAAATCAAATACTTCGAGATTATTTAATCCAAACTTCAAGTGACATAGCATATTCCTCGAATAACAAGCAACTCCACACATGAATCCCAAATCACTAATACCACCCAACTCATCTTGTTGCCCCCAAGCTGCTTTCCAAAAGCAGCTGAGACCTCCTCGATCCCAACTAACCTGCCAACTCGCAGATTCACCGGATTCCCTATTGGTTGCTAGTCAAAAGACACACATAGTCGCCCCATGCGACTTCCGAAAGAAAGCCTCATCTTGCAATAATTGCTCAAGCTATCGGGCCACCTATGGCCCCAACCGATCATATCATGCTGATAAACATGAAGCGACCAAATCCAATGCTATAATTGAATACTACATGACAAACTGTACTCTTATATCACACCCGACCTCCAACGACCTACCACTTTCCTAATTACATGATTGTTGTGGGCTTCATATAATTTTTCAAACCGACCAAATCTTGTCTAATCCATCCAAAAAAATCCACAGCCAATCCTCGATTTGCCACGCCATTATCGCTGCACAAGGACCGGTGAATACTACGTGCCACCCCACAATCTTACAACACTCCTACAATATTTGCCAACCTAGTGTATGCTATGCCCCACCCTGTAGTCTTAGAACACTGCTATGCTATCTGGCAACCCAGTGAATGCTATGGGCCACCCAAGTCTTACAACAATCTTATTTTTCCATAGTCACTAACCACGGTCTTATCACTCATCTATCAATCCATCTATACTAATCCTGAGTTAAACAAGCCCCAAACTATGTGCCCAAACTGGGGCTCGTTTCATGCTTGAAACTCCAACCCATGCCCATCAAAAGCTTCTTATCCATCACCAACAAGGCGCGAACCAACAGCTGGAAGTTTCCTCAACTCCCAACTCACACAATCCTCAATCCAGACGGCTACCTGTGTCGTATTCTCTCCAAACGGGAATGTCAAACTCAACCTAGTTTCACAATTGACCTCGCTCCCGGAAGTTTAACGATTCTTCCACACTTCGATTCAACGAAGTTCTCCAGACCACAAAGTCTGATGGATTCCTAATCCATCTTTCCTCCTTATGGTCGAACCGCTGACAACTTGCGCTTACCAAAACTAGTGCTCCTTCACTAGCCCATCCCAATTTTTGCACAACTCTCGAAATCCATATAAACACTCCCCAAAATCTCAGTAATAGCTCAATTCCCCTAGCACTACCAGTAGCCAACCAAGCTCACAATACCCCTGAACTGAACCCAACAAAGAACCAGAACAACAACCGAACACACAGAATCCCACTCAACAAGATATAACCCCTTACTGACCCACTAATGATTCATGGCATGGAAAATGGAATATAACACTTCTTGATGATACTACCCAAGCAATTAACAGAGAATTAAACCAAGGATAACGCTTACCCCAAACCTATACAAAATCTCAAGCAATATAAATACTTATAATAACAAGAGATAAGGAAAAAAGGCAACATGCCTTCAATATCACCTGCTGGAGTCCTGTCTGACACTGCAATGCTCGGCTCCTCTCTATTGGGGCTCCTACCCCACCCCTTCGACCATCATTGATCCTCCAAGTAACCGGAGCAGGTGCACTCGCTGCTCCTACCCACATCATCAGATAGTCGGCCTTCTTGTGGCCCACTAGGTTGCAGTGAAGATGTAACATGCTTTCCTGGATCGGCCTTCTTGTGGCCCACTAGATCGCGTGATGTTAAAGTTCTCACCCTGAAAAGGAATGATATGCTTTGGGAAGTATGGAAAGTTGAATCGGAGGTACATTGGACCATTCGAGATCCTCACCAGGATCGTTCTAGTAGCCTATAGACTTCGGTTACCTTAATAACTCAGCAAGAAAATACTACTTTCCATGTGTCCAATTAGAAGAAATGCCTATATGAAAAAAAACTCTCCTCATCCCTTTTGATGAGATTGAAGTAAACTAGAATCTCCACTTCGTTGAGGAACCCGTAGAAATAATGGATAGGGAGGTGAAACGGACGAAGCAGAGCCACATACCTATAGAGAAGCTCCATTGGAACGCCAAACAAGGACCTAGATTTACGTGGGAGCACGAAGATCAAGTAAAACATAAGTACCCATGGCTTTTCCTCTAGTTGCAAGAGCTCATCCAAGATGAAAAATTTGGGAGGAAATTCTCTCTAACGGGGTGGTGATGTGACAACTAGGAAATTTTGGGTCAAACAAGGTCTGTGAGGTCTTATATAGAAGTGTACCCACAATGTATAGCTATGTAACATTAATTCAATAAGGCTTGAAAGCCAAAGGGACATCATTTGTGAGATTAAATATAAAGATATGAGTATATGTAAACTTTGAAAGTCATGACGTAGTTAACCCTTAAAAGCTAAGTTGTTGGAACATAAAATCATGGAATTAAAACATTTTTTATGATTTATGGCCTAGTACCCCACCAAGGAAGGGATTTCGTCTTGCCTAGGCCGAAATAACCTCTTAATAGGCACTACAAAACCGTAAAAACTACCTAGAACACTACTAAGACCGAAAACACACTAGATCCAAAGCAATAGAACCAAAATCACTTTAATAGGCCACACTTTGGCCGAAATCAGCCTTAATGGGTCATGGTTTTGGCCGAAATCATGGATATCATCCCTTATCAATGTGATTTCAGTTTAGGAAATAAAAAGATAAGGGTGGTTGACTTTAAGAAGTGATGTATTCACCCATTTCCCATGCAAAATGTTAACCACGAGTATCCCACACAATTAACCACTAAATATCCATGAATTAACTCATAAATAACCAAGATAATATACTCCATATAATCCAGTAAACATCATAATACTCTTCCATCCCTTTTATTCACTGCAGTAAACACATCCAAGAACCCTACTTTCGTTTCCTTTAGCTATCATTCCAAAACTCTCTAAAAAAGAAAGCCAAGATCTTCCAAAGTTCAACCTATATCCAAGCTTGGTCCCTAGATTTTGTAACTATTTTCGAGATTTCCTAATGATTCTATACATTTTTATGTTGATTTCACCCTATTTACACACATTAAAATGTGTTAATACCTTTAGGATAACATTTTTCCCAAGGAAGTTCATCATCCTCCTACAAGAGCGGTTTAAAGATTTTCACACCATCTCCTCACTCAATCCACCAAAACGACTCAAGCTGAGTTCATACTGCCATTGCTCAAGCTTTTTCATGTTTTAAGGGGGGGAGGGGAGTACAAGTAAAACTTTGTTATCACACAAATAGTTACATGTTTGCATATTGATGTTAAAAATAAGATATTATTTGTATAAGGTATAACTACCCCTACTTTTATACAATATTTGTGATATATTAGTTTTGGTATGCAAAGTTAACAAAAACATAACTCATTATATGCTACAAATATCATAAGGAAAAGCATGATTTGGAAAAATACAAGGTTTGGACAACATTTACCAAAAGATAGCTTTTCTAGCAAAAATAGTTACAATATAGTTATATACTATTTTTGTGGGTTACAACCCAAAGACATTATATTTTGACTAAATATTTTAACACTAGGCAAGACTAGAACTTTATATTTATATAAAAGATTATATAAATAGTCTCAACATACCTATAAGACAAACTATAATTGGTATAGTTTTGGAGTCATAAAACCACAATTTCATTTCAGAAGAACCATAAAAATATCCAAAGGTATAATTATTTCATTTTACAAGAAAAAGGAGTCATAGTTTATGTAAATCAATTGATGCTCTTGTGAGACATTCTCTTCACCGTACCTACCAAGCGTACACCTTAAGTCCTGCATTATAACCAGAGTCTCCTAGAGGGAGATCAAGATACTTGTGTATAGAGTTGTATGGGATTAACAACCCGACACCAAAGATGTTCGCTATAATTAGACTGGCAAGACTAGGGTGACAAATGTCTACCTATTCTGACGCCTGAAGAACGTTGTTCAGACATATCAGTCATATTAAGCATGGTTATAATAACTCACATAGGGATTAACAAAACATTTGATTTATGGAATAACTTTCACTTCATCAGTTTTATAAAAAGATAAAGCTATGTACTATTCATCAGTACAACATCACTTACATTTCTGGTCTTATGGTTTTAAGACTACAGTTAATATGTAAGAAGATATTGGATTTTCTGGAAACAAAAATTATCATTTTACAAGGAAAATATACAAAGGAAATACTTACATTTTTAGTCTTGGTCATAAGTCTTACTGCTTGTTTTTAAAGAAAATCTCGAATTTTCTGGAAGTATACAAAACCATTTTACGCGAAACTGATACAAACCCTTTTCATACAAAATGATTATGAACTCAGCAACATAATTGTTGACACATTTCAAAATCAATTGTATTCTCAGGAAACCAGTAAGCAGGTATTCAAACCATTTTGATGGCAGGCGTTGTTGTATCATGAACTTTACTTTTCAGTTACTTGTATTTGACTTTTAAACAAACAACGTTTGTAGAAAATGTAAACATGTAATCTCAATGTATGATGTTTTGGGTTGTTATGATTAATTTATATCCAATAGTTATGATATTGTACTATGACTTCATCCGCCCTCAAACGATTCTGCCGTTTCGACTCAGGGGTATGACAGATTGGTATCAAAGCAGTTTTTATAGTGAACTAGTCTATCAGACCATACAAAGATATACAACTATAAATACAATGAGGCTAAAAATCTCTGACTATAATTATACTTTTAAAAATATAATAATCTTTTAAGTAAAGTATAAGTACATACTATTGTATTAGGTGTCTAAGCCTATAACTATAATTGGTATGTACTTGACCCAATAGTAGCATGGTCCATTTGGGTTGAATTCACCGAACCAATTTGATAGGAAGAATATTTGAAAAAGAGGTTATTTGTGATTTATTAATATATTATAAGAATAATATATTAACAGACAAATCATATTATTTAATTGGTATTGACCAAGAAGTAATTTGGAATTAATTTAGTGATCAAAAGAGACTAATTAAATTAATAGGGGCTGATTATGTAAATCACTGATACATATAGTTTGGGCTAATGATCCATGATTGATTAGTAATAGACTAAGCTTATGTGACAGTCCATTAAGTGATTAGTCCAATTTAATTATTGTATCAAAAGGCTAAGTGAATGAGTTAGGGTTTACAAGTGACCCTTGGAATTCTACACTATATATGTAACCCCTAAGCCCTAAAATCGACACACAAGTATTCTAAGAATAGTATAGACAATTTTGGGTGCCTCCTAAACCTCTCTCATAATCATCCATTTGTTCTTGGTGTTTTATGAAACATTTGTGGCATCACATTTGAGGTGCTAAGCTCTTGTAAGGGAGAGTTCTACAAGCTACAACAGATAGGTAATCATCTAACTAGGTTTTATGTTTCAATTATCAAAGTTGTATGCTAGTTAGGCTTCATGCTTTGGAGAAATGAAATTGCATGTATAATTACAGAAAAATTAGATCCAAAGTATTAGGGTTGTATGTGCACCATAGGGATGTTATAGTGCTCAAAACCCATTAGTGGTATCAGAGACTAGGGTGTTTTCTATTATATTGATGCAATTTTTTGATTTTCATAGCTGAAAAATATCATTTCTGGCCACTGACTGCTGGACTCGTCGAGTTCAATAAGGTTTGTTGACGAGTTGGATCGTATTGATGAACTCATCGAGTCCATGCTATGAACTCGATGAGTAGGATCCCCTATTTGCAGTTTTTCGAGTTTTTTTGCTAGAATTGGATTAGGATCATTACCGCAAACTCTTTTATATCATAAAATTCGTTTTTTTTATATGGTTATGATTATCCTCCTCCAATTAAAAGACAGTTATCAAATTTTAAGATAATAAGTTGATTATATGTATTATTTGATTTGAATTGCCTTGCTATGTGAGTTGAATTAGGTCAAATTAGTAAGATATAAAATATGTGATTATTTTACTTGTTTAAAATTTAATCCAAAATGGATTTAGAGAGTTACAAAACTTGCCATCAAGTCTCATTACAAGAAAAAGATCCTTTTACGATGCGCAAACGACGACACTCATTGATTTATGTTATGCAAAAGAGAGTGACATTAAAAAGGTGTCATCTCTTCAAAATATTTAAGGATTTATGTCACGCATTATTGTGTGCCCTTACATTAGTGTCTCTAGAAAAGAAATTAAAACACGGAGGGCACTTAATTTTAAATGGGCGTCCTCTACACCTGTCGCTTTATAATTTTAATGAAAGGCGCGCTTAGTAGAGGGGGAAACAAAACCCCAAAACTTAAAAACCCGTCTTCCACCTTCTTTCTATCTTTCATCTTCGCAGTCGACTCTCTCCTTCCTTCTCTCTTCTCTCTGATCCGCTACTTTGCCACTCTTGACCTCCTTCTTATTGGTCTCATTAAACATCATGTCCCCTCCTTCATACCTTGCAGGAATCTAAAAACTAGAAAACCCCGTCCTCAAAAAGTCTAGCAAACTAGGGTTTTTTTCAACCCTCAAAGAGCGGTCTCCGGATTCATACGCGAAAAATAAATACGAAATGATGGTGAGTGGCAGAATCGACCAGAAGGGAACTTTTATTTGTTCTTAAAGGGAAAGGTAGTAAAACGGATAAGCTTCGGTTTGCTATCATTTTCCTTATTTCAACAGAAACCATCCCTCATATAGAAATCAAAATGTTCTAATCCGCTTTGAGAGAAAATCGTTAAATGTTTCGTTAGCATCTGCAAATGCTGCTAGCAGAAGCAACATTGTGGATTAGGCTCAGAAGCTTTATTGGCAGTCTCTCAGTGTTGTGACTGCAGGTGTTAATAATTTGTTATCGGGTGATCATCAGTTGGTAATGGCGACAACGGTTGAAGCTTTGATGGAAGGAAAACCGAATAATCTGGAGATTGAGTCTTACTTGGTGTTGGACCCACATGCACCAAAATCGAGTTCTGGTCAAATGAAAGGGCCTTTTACATAAGCGATTGTGTTCACGATTGGTGGTGGGAATTATGTTGAGTATGGAAGCTTTCAGGAGCTTGCACAGAGGCAGCAGCAACCACCTTCTTCTGCTAAACATATCATATACAGGACAAATGAGATTCTTACTGGTGTTGAGTTTATTGATCAACTTGTTGTCTTGGGACAAAAGATGGGTTTGGGTAGCAGGAGCACCACTCCTTCTGCTTCTGCTCCTGCTCCTGCTCCTGCCTAATTTGTGTGTACATTTATGCTATTATGTATTCGTTTGGTTTGGTTTTATTTAGTTGCAGCTAACTTTGGTTATCTCCTTGTGGATTTTTCCCATTTCACAAAAAAAATGATAACAAGAAATGAATCACACCTAAAAATAAATTAACAATATGATATTTTCATTATTGTTAGGTTTTGTGATTCTTCTATTTGGATTACCAGTTCATACCTGAAGTGTGGATATGCGATTCATGTGTTTGTACATACATACTGATGTTTAGGAGTTGTATTAGGTTGCTTATCAGGTGATCAATGTAGTCACTTTAAATTCTAGTTAATGATATTATTTTTTTAATATCGTACACAGATCCATTTCTCTTCTTGTTAGTTAATGATAATGCCCCCCCCCCCCCCCCGGTAGAGGAAGACCCTCTCTTGAGGCCTTAAGTTATGTTAGAAACATAACAAAAGCCATGGGTCCCACCAAAATTTACAAAAAAACCTGCTTTTCTTTTTGTCTTACGTTCCTGAGCTGTTTTAGCATCAAGAGATAATATTAAATGAGAAGTCAATTGATTTTCGTACCACACAACTTGGAGATAAGCTAGGTATGGACTATGAACTTTAATTGGTTTTTTTTTTCTATTTTTAAAGGGTTGTAATTTGATTCTATTATTTAGTTCTCATATTGTATTAAGCTTTCTCCTTGGGCCGAAAACCCTGTTGATTTTGTTCATAAGCATCGCATGGCTCTTTGTAACAGCCCGAAATCTCAGGTATTATTAAATTATGTTTTTGGGGTGATTTAAGAGGGGACTCGGCGAGTTGGAGCCTAGACTCGCCGAGTAGGATCGCAGACTTGGTCGCGGGTTCGCGACTGGACTCGACGAGTCCAGATATGGACTCGGCGAGTCTACGCTGTTTAGCGAAAACCCTAACCGTTCAGGTTTGGGACGTATAAAGGAGACTTATTGGCCGTCATTATTCATTTTAGCCTTCTGAGAAGAACCCTAAATCGATTGGGTGCATCTGGAGCAAGGATCATAGGCCATTGTTGATTATAGAAGAGTGATTGTGCAAGGAAGAGAAGAGATTGGCTAAAGGAGCAGCAAGGGGGTCACATTCTGAGGATTGGGGACACAGAGAATACATCATCCAGGTAAGAATTCGTGTATGCTCTGCTATATTGATGTATTTATGGATTTAGGGTTTATGGAACCCTTGTGTGATTAGATTGACTGTTACCCTAGTCCCCTAAACGAGTGTAACCCTGTATTGAGACCCTTGGAGGTCCAGAATGTCCCATGTCTATGCATTTCGGGAATTGATGAAGGTTTTGGATTGGAATCCTTATGCCTTAGGTCAAAATGTAAATTATGAATCACATGGTGTATCATGAGCACTGAAATGAGGGCTTCACGTGGTGGATCATCCTAGGAAGGCCAGACCTAGGAATGGTCGAAGCAGTTCTGACCTTAGGATGCAGTTTGAGCGATTGCATGGCATGGACTCGCCGAGTTCGATGAGCAGACTCGGCGAGTAGCTTGAAGATTAACTGGGACTCGTCGAGTTGTTCTTCAGACTCGGCGAGTTGAGTCGGGGTGGCCCCGCGATTCTCCCAGGAGTAACTCGTCGGGTCAAGGAGGTTACTCGACGAGTAGATAGGGAATCCCAGAGAGTTGGAGAATGTCTAGACTCGCCGAGTCGCCATGGTACTCGCCGAGTCCGGTCGAGTTGACCGTTGACCGTTGACCAGAGTTGACCTAAGTCTGACTTCTTAGGGATAGTCACACTTAGAAGATATAAGTGTTAATGAGATATGTGATGTTATAGGAAGGTTGTAGCTCGTCGGATTGTGCACGAGTGATTCCAGGATTTGCTAGCTTTCAGCATTTACGAGGTGAGTCTTCTCACTATACTGTACCCGGAAGGGTTTGACTGTGTGACCGGAAGGTCAGCTATGATATGTGATATGTATGCTATATGTGGTAAGCTGCTTGTTATATGTGTTATGTATGTTATGGGCCGGAAGGCGATTATATTATGGGCCGGAAGGCAATATGTTATGGGCCGGAAGGCAATATGTTGTGTGATGGACCGGAAGGTCGGCGTGGGTAGGACCGGAAGGTTTATCCAGTAGGGACGGAAGTCCCCTGAGACACATGGACCGGAAGGTCAGGGCCTGGAAAGGCGTATGTGCGTAAGTTGTATATTGGGGAACTCACTAAGCATTTATGCTTACAGTTGTTGTGCATGTATTTCAGGTACTAGCGAGGACCGTGGGAAGGCGCAGGCGTGATCGATACACACTGAAGAATGCTTTTATGATCTTGGGATTTTGACTATTTGTATTTGACAGAATACTTAAACTATTTATGCCTTGTTTTGAATGGAAATAAATATATTTTTAAAATGAAAAACTTGTTTGAAAATTTGCGTTGTTACAATTGGTATCAGAGCCTTGGTTTGAGGGATTCGGGTGCACCTTCGGGCGTAATTGAATTCAAACCGAGGATTTGAGGAAAACTTTTACAAATAAAGGCATAAACTTTTATGAATGATTTGTGGTGAACAAGAAAGAAGCAGTGTGTACGATCAGTCAGCGCCCGAACGGTAAAGATCCCCAAAATACCTTACAATATTATATGATATGAATTGTTATGCATGCTAGAAGACTAGGTATTCATGATAGGACTAGAGTGGCCTGATTTGTGATGCCTTAGGCTAGGGAATGTTTGCCGATATGAGATGCTTTGTTAGCGTGCGAGTAGATAGTGCATAACAGAAGTAGAGTACTCACTATCCGGGGTTTGGGGAGGAAGATTTGGGATGGCTGCTGATGCGGTGTGGTCGGTAGTATTGGGCCCGTACTACCGAAGACACCGGGTCAGTGGGAGGCCCAAGTAAGAATCCCTGGATATCGGAGACTGAGTAGGGTTGCGTTATCGAGTGCGATTATACTCGATGGAGTCTCTGATAGATTTATGTTGTATTTCAGAGACATCATGGTTAGACCACGCCACGGAGCGAGTTCGAGCGGTGTGAGTGACGAGGAGATTCGTCAGATGATTCACGAGGAGGTAGCGGCGGCGATCCGGGCTGAGATCCCGGAGATGTTTGGGTCTATTAAGACCACCCTGATGGAGACGTTCGATGAGCGGTACGCCGCATTGACTGAGGCTGCAACCGCTGCAGCTACCGCAGCTGTGGCCGCTGCTAGGCCACAGGGGGGTGACTCATTGCTGTTCCGAGAGTTCAGCAACACGAAGCCACCAGAGTTCGATGGGACGCAGGATCCGATTGCTGCGATGAGGTGGATCGCGGATATAGAGGGGTGCTTCTACACTTGTTCATGCCCGGAGCACCTGAGGGTACGGTTCGCATTGAACCAGCTCCGTCTGGGAGCGAAGGACTGGTGGAAGTTCGTGACGGCGAACTTCACTTTGGCAGAGACTACAGCAGTAACATGGGAGGGGTTTACTGCCATGTTCAGAGATGAGTACGTTCCCCCGGTGGAGAGGGAACGACTGGTTCAGGAGTTCTTAACCCTCAAGCAGGGTACTGATTCTGTTGCGGTGATCACACGGAAGTTTCATGAGAGGGCGATGTTCTGCCCCGAGCTGGTGTCCACTGATCAGGCTCGGATGAGCCGGTACTTGGGAGTGTTGAGGAGGGATATCCGGGAGTTTGTGTCAAACTCCACTTATCATACTTTTGCTGAGCTTCAGGCGAATGCCAGGAAGCGCGAGATCGAGTTGGAGACCCAGGCCAGGGAGGAGGCCGAGTCTCAGCGGGTGAACCGGCGACCGGCTCAGTTCCAGCCGGCAGCCAAGCGGATAAAGTCCACCGATGCGAGCAAGGGAGGTTCGAAGGGCCGCACTTGCGGAAAGTGCGGCAAGGGTCATGAGGGGGCGTGTCGATCTGGTGCTTGCTACAAGTGTGGCAAGGAGGGGCACATTGCTAGGGAGTGTCCCAAGGGATTTACGGTTTGCTTTCATTGCAACCAGACAGGCCATAGGAAGGCCGAGTGCCCTCAGCTTCTTCAGGGAGCTGCACCTGCTGCCGGAGCTACTGCGACTCGACCGGTGAAGGCCGAGGCCCCGAGGGCTCGGGGAAGAGCCTTTCAGCTGACTGCGGAGGAGGTCCGCGCTGCGCCCGATGTCGTGGCAGGTATGTTGTAATTCATGTATTTATTTTAATGTCGAGATGTTATGCTTATGTTATTATATGCGTAGGTACTTTCCTTGTGAACTCTGTGCCTGCCTTAGTGTTATTTGACTCGGGTGCGAGTAGGTCCTTTGTGTCCTTAGCCTTTAGTCAGCATATCAGCGTTAGTCGTGAGTCGTTGAGTCGACCTTTGAGAGTTTCTATAGCTGACGAGAAAGTGATTTGTGCCACGGAGGTTCTTCGGGGATGTGTACTAGAGATTTTCTGGGTTGAATTCCCGATTGACCTGATTCCTATTGCGATGGGTGATGTCTGTGTCATCGTGGGCATGGACTGGTTGAGCCGATTCGGTGCTGTCATCGACTGTGAGCGTCAGTTGGTGACTATACGAGACCATAGTGGGGGAGTTCTTTCGGTGTACGGCGAGGGTACCCGTTCGGGATCTACTTTTTGTTCGGCCGCTAGGGCGAGGCAGTGTCTACAGCAGGGCTGTAAGGGTTTCATGGCGTATGTGATGGATATGCGGGAGGTTTCCGAGAGACCGAGGTCAGTGGAGGAGGTCCCAGTGGTGCGTGAGTTTCCAGATGTTTTTTCCGAGGAGCTGCCGGGAGTACCTCCTGTGAGACAAGTAGAGTTTGGTATTGACCTGGTTCCGGGGGCCGCGCCTATTGCTAAGGTGCCTTATCGTCTTGCACCTCCAGAGATGCAAGAGTTGTCCTCGCAGCTCCAGGAGATGCTGGGGAGGGGATTCATTCGACTGAGCAGTTCACCGTGGGGAGCACCTATTCTGTTCGTCAAGAAGAAGGATGGTTCACACCGGATGTGTATTGATTACCGGGAGTTGAACAAGTTAACGGTCAAGAACCGTTACCCGTTACCAAGGATCGATGATTTATTCGATCAGTTGCAGGGAGCGTCTTGGTTTTCCAAGATCGATCTGAGGTCAGGGTACCATCAGGTGAGAGTGCGGGATGGGGATGTCCAGAAGACAGCGTTTAGGACGCGATATGGGCATTATGAGTTTGTGGTGATGCCTTTCGGGCTCACCAATGCCCCGGCTGTGTTCATGGATCTCATGAACAGGGTATGCAGGCCGATGTTGGATCGGTCAGTGATTGTATTTATCGACGACATTCTGGTGTATTCAAGATCTAGAGAGCAGCACGAGGAGCATTTGAGGGAGGTCCTCGAAGTATTGAGGTCGGAGAAGCTTTATGCAAAGTTCTCCAAATGTGACTTCTGGTTGCGGGAGGTCCAATTTCTAGGACATGTTGTCAATCAGAAAGGGATATTGGTCGATCCGGCCAAATTTGAGGCGGTGATGAGTTGGGAGGTGCCGAAGTCACCTTCTGAGATCAGGAGCTTCCTTGGGTTGGCAGGGTATTATCGGAGATTCATCAAGGATTTCTCCAAGATCGCAGTGCCACTCACCAGATTGACCCGGAAGGGTGTTGCATTCTCATGGGGGCCCGAGCAGCAGACCTCCTTTGAGACACTTCGCCAGAGGTTGTGCGAAGCCCCGATATTAGCTCTCCCAGAAGGGATGGAAGATTTTGTGGTATATTGCGACGCATCGATTTCGGGACTGGGTGCAGTGTTGATGCAGAGGGGTCATGTGATAGCTTATGCGTCGAGGCAGCTGAAGCCTCATGAGGCGAGATACCCTACACATGATTTAGAGTTGGGAGCAGTAGTGTTCGCTCTCAAGATTTGGCGTCACTACCTGTATGGGGTTCGATGTACGATATACACGGACCATAAGAGTTTGAAGTATTTGATGGATCAGCCCAACCTAAATATGCGTCAGAGGAGGTGGTTGGATGTGGTCAAGGATTATGATTGTGAGATCCTGTACCACCCAGGCAAGGCTAATGTGGTAGCCGATGCTTTGAGCCGTAGGGCGGAGAGCACTCCATTGCGAGATGTATGTTTGAGACTGACTGTGATGACTCCAGTATTGGATGCTATTCGTGGGGCACAGGCCGAGGCTGTGCTACCAGAGATGCAGAAGAAAGAGCGGGTTGTGGGGCTAATTTCAGAGTTCATTAAGGATGGACGAGGGCTTATGACGTTTCAGGGCCGGATTTGGGTACCGTTCGTGGGCGGTACACGTATTACTTTGATGGAAGAGGCTCATAGATCGAAATTCTCGATCCATCCCGGTGCTACGAAGATGTATTTGGATTTGAGGAAGGAGTATTGGTGGCCCTGTATGAAGAGGGACGTCGCATGGTTCGTTGAGAGGTGCTTGACCTGCCGTAGGGTTAAGGCCGAGCACCAGAGACCGCATGGCAAGTTACAGCCATTGGAGATTCCCGAGTGGAAGTGGGAACAAATCACTATGGATTTCATCACCAAATTGCCGAGGACTGCCAGGGGAGTTGATGCAATTTGGGTGATTGTGGATAGGTTGACGAAGAGTGCACACTTCCTTGCCATCAGTGAGAGTTCTTCAGCGGAGAAGTTGGCGGAGATATATGTGAGAGAGGTGATATCTCGGCATGGGGTACCAATCTCGATTGTTTCAGACCGTGATGTGCGTTTCACTTCCAGGTTCTGGAAGAAATTTCATGAGGAGCTGGGTACTAAATTGCATTTTAGTACCGCATACCATCCCCAAACAGACGGTCAGAGCGAGCGGACGATTCAGACACTGGAGGACATGCTTCGAGCGTGTGTGTTAGACTTCGGGGGTAGCTGGGATGCATATTTACCCTTAGCAGAGTTTTCCTACAACAACAGCCATCATTCGAGCATTGGTATGCCACCTTTTGAGTTGTTGTATGGTAGGAGGTGTCGGACCCCCATTTGCTGGGGAGAGGTGGGTCAGAGAGTGATGGGCAGCACGGAGATCGTGCTCCAGACGTCAGAACAGATTCAGCAAGTTAGACAGAGGTTATTGACTGCCCAGAGCCGACAGAAGAGTTATGCAGACAGGCGCCGATCCGAGCTTGAATTTCAGGTCGGCGACTTCGTTCTCCTGAAGGTCACTCCTTGGAAAGGAGTGATTCGATTCAGGAAGAGGGGAAAGTTGGGGCCCCGGTATATTGGGCCATTTCGTGTGATTGCAAGGATAGGCCGGGTAGCCTATCGGTTGGAGTTGCCAGCGGAGTTGGGACAGATCCACGACACTTTTCATGTGTCGCAATTGAGGAAGTGCATAGCCGATGAGTCGGCAGTGGTTCCATTGGAGGATATTCAGGTGGATGCGAGCCTGAATTATGCCGAGAGACCGGTGGCCATCAGGGATCGGAAGATCAAGGTTCTGAGGAACAAGGAAGTACCTCTGGTGTTGGTTCAGTGGCAACACCGTAAGGGGTCAGAAATGACTTGGGAGCCGGAACGTGAGATGCGGGAGCAGCATCCGGAACTATTTACAGAGTGAGACTTCGAGGGCGAAGTCTAATCCTAGTGGGGGAGAGTTGTAACAGCCCGAAATCTCAGGTATTATTAAATTATGTTTTTGGGGTGATTTAAGAGGGGACTCGGCGAGTTGGAGCCTAGACTCGCCGAGTAGGATCGCAGACTTGGTCGCGGGTTCGCAACTGGACTCGACGAGTCCAGATATGGACTCGGCGAGTCTACGCTGTTTAGCGAAAACCCTAACTGTTCAGGTTTGGGACGTATAAAGGAGACTTATTGGCCGTCATTATTCATTTTAGCCTTCTGAGAAGAACCCTAAATCGATTGGGTGCATCTGGAGCAAGGATCATAGGCCATTGTTGATTATAGAAGAGTGATTGTGCAAGGAAGAGAAGAGATTGGCTAAAGGAGCAGCAAGGGGGTCACATTCTGAGGATTGGGGACACAGAGAATACATCATCTAGGTAAGAATTCGTGTATGCTCTGCTATATTGATGTATTTATGGATTTAGGGTTTATGGAACCCTTGTGTGATTAGATTGACTGTTACCCTAGTCCCCTAAACGAGTGTAACCCTGTATTGAGACCCTTGGAGGTCCAGAATGTCCCATGTCTATGCATTTCGGGAATTGATGAAGGTTTTGGATATGAATCCTTATGCCTTAGGTCAAAATGTAAATTATGAATCACATGGTGTATCATGAGCACTGAAATGAGGGCTTCACGTTGTGGATCATCCTAGGAAGGCCAGACCTAGGAATGGTCGAAGCAGTTCTGACCTTAGGATGCAGTTTGAGCGATTGCATGGCATGGACTCGCCGAGTTCGATGAGCAGACTCGGCGAGTAGCTTGAAGATTAACTGGGACTCGTCGAGTTGTTCTTCAGACTCGGCGAGTTGAGTCGGGGTGGCCCCGCGATTCTCCCAGGAGTAACTCGTCGGGTCAAGGAGGTTACTCGACGAGTAGATAGGGAATCCCAGAGAGTTGGAGAACGTCTAGACTCGCCGAGTCGCCATGGTACTCGCCGAGTCCGGTCGAGTTGACCGTTGACCGTTGACCAGAGTTGACCTAAGTCTGACTTCTTAGGGATAGTCACACTTAGAAGATATAAGTGTTAATGAGATATGTGATGTTATAGGGAGGTTGTAGCTCGTCGGATTGTGCACGAGTGATTCCAGGATTTGCTAGCTTTCAGCATTTACGAGGTGAGTCTTCTCACTATACTGTACCCGGAAGGGTTTGACTGTGTGACCGGAAGGTCAGCTATGATATGTGATATGTATGCTATATGTGGTAAGCTGCTTGTTATATGTGTTATGTATGTTATGGGCCGGAAGGCGATTATATTATGGGCCGGAAGGCAATATGTTATGGGCCGGAAGGCAATATGTTGTGTGATGGACCGGAAGGTCGGCGTGGGTAGGACCGGAAGGTTTACCCAGCAGGGACGGAAGTCCCCTGAGACACATGGACCGGAAGGTCAGGGCCTGGAAAGGCGTATGTGCGTAAGTTGTATATTGGGGAACTCACTAAGCATTTATGCTTACAGTTGTTGTGCATGTATTTCAGGTACTAGCGACGACCGTGGGAAGGCGCAGGCGTGATCGATACACACTGAAGAATGCTTTTATGATCTTGGGATTTTGACTATTTGTATTTGACAGAATACTTAAACTATTTATGCCTTGTTTTGAATGGAAATAAATATATTTTTAAAATGAAAAACTTGTTTGAAAATTTGCGTTGTTACACTCTTGAGAGTGAGCATGTGTCTGCGCATTTACATGAATGGATAGATCTCATATTCGGGTGAGCCCCAATTCATTCATATTCTAATATCGGTGGTTTTTTTTATGCTTTCGACTTTGTAAAAGGTTGAAATAAATCAATTTGGATGATAGTCTTGTATGCCATTTACATTCATTCTCCATTTGTGGGTTCCATCAAATTTCTGATATATGGAACCCATAATCACAACTTTATTTCTCCATACACCATATAAAACATGCAAATAGTGTTAAAGTGTGTTTGGATGTGCGTTTTGTATGAAATCATTGCAACACAAAGGATCATAGTAAAATAGTCAAATAATCAGTTGATTAAAGATGGAAATATGTCATTTTTATGAGCAACTTAACATTTGGTTTTAATGGGCAACTTGGCATTTAGAGTTCCAAATCTGATTATTTTTACATCAATAATCAGAATTTTTCCAGAAGCTAATCACAAGTGGGTTTGGGGGGGCAAACAAAAGGTCATATGTTGGCTCTGATGAAGAGGAGGGAACCCGAGACCCGAATGTTGTTCCTACTGATTTTACTAGTCGGGAAGCTAAGGTCTTGGAGGCGACATCTAAAGCTACTGAAAGGATTTGGAAAAAATGAAAAGAG
This sequence comes from Lactuca sativa, assembly GCF_002870075.4. Lineage (NCBI taxonomy): Eukaryota > Viridiplantae > Streptophyta > Magnoliopsida > Asterales > Asteraceae > Lactuca > Lactuca sativa. The sequence continues at coordinate 252,674,086 of NC_056625.2, forward strand.
GAAGAAATAATTTGTAAAATATGTGGTGAATTCAGCCACTTTACTCAGGTATTCAAATCTCATGATTCTATCATCATCATCTTATAAAATGGTTGTTCTTAATTCTTTAAGAATTTTAAATACAAGTACAACAATACATTGCGCTTTTGTTCCCTGTGGAGCTAAGGAGACACATATAGTGTATGATGGAGTCTTCCTATCCTTTGGTGTATGATGGGGAATCATGTGTCACCCATGTGGTTGCCATTTTTCTTGTGACTGATAAGGTGGGTACCAAGTACAATGTGTTTTTCTCCAACTTCTTCAATGAGCAATTGTCTTGCAGACTGTGTGACTTCTCCCAGGGATGTTGGTGTTGGTAATCCTCCCTGACCAACACCTAAATGTGGTGGTGCCCTTGTAGCATTCGACTCTCTTTTATTATTGTTCCCCTATATTCTAACTGTCAACACCAAATAATCAAATTTAGAATCAGATCAATTGCCTCTTAGAGATTCACTTCATCACAAAACACACCCACCATTGTTGCTAAATTCTTGCCTCAAACTCCTAAGATACTATGACAGTGTACTCAAAGAATCAGGAATAACTTGTCTCACACAATCAAAAGTATTCTTTCTATTTACAGGAAGTTGCAGATATTCCATGGAAAAATCACTTGGAAGTGTTAATGTAGCAGCACTGTAACACCCATAAATTTACAACCAATTTAAACTTTTCAAAAACAATACAAATCCATTAATTATTACAAAAAGGTTTTCAGTTAGTTTATTATGAGAGTATCCCAGAAATATCAACATAAAAATCAGGAGCGGTACAATCATGCCTTCGCATTGCCACGATCTCCTGAGGTACCTGAAACAGTATACTGAAACTGTAAGCCCGAAAGCTTAGTGATTTACCCCCAAAATACCAACCTCGTATAACCATAATCATATCATATCACAATACAAAACATCCATGCATATCGAGTCTACAGTGTGACTGGTCCGCCCGCACCAGGCTTTCAGTCTGTCTGGTCCACTCTCCAAGCCTCGGTACATCTGGACCGCCCTCTTGGGGCCTTCATCCTATCCGGACTTCTCGCTGGGCCTTCGGCCTATCCAGTCCGCCCTAGGTATGTTGGCCTACATCACAAAGCAGGACCCGCCTCAAGCTAAAGCCCGGTCAACATGCACATGCACATAAACAGGTAATCACATAACAATCCTCGACCAAACAAACCGATCTAGCAGATCATACGACATAACAACATCCTAACCAGGATACCGACCTAACCGACCACTAACATAGCATTATCCTATATACCAAGATACCGAACTAAACCAGGTCACTAACATAATGCCATCCTAATTACCAGGATGCAGATCTAGCAAATCAATAACATATGAAACAAATACCCGGATTCCAATCCGATAAAGTGCCAGCCTTGGTGCCTTATACCCTGTTGATATAGTGAGGATAACTCACCTTGCAAAGCCAAGCTCGAAGAGATAAGATCAAGACTCCCGATCACCGCCACGAACTCCAGCACCTAACACTTCAATGAAACCATAACCATCAATTCCCAGAATACAAGAATACCCTTGGAAGTCAAATTGGTAAACTCTTGGTCAAAATCACAATCCTGGTCAAAATCAAGCTTCCTGGTTGACTCTACTCGTTGAGTCATCCTAATGACTCCCCGAGTTCATGAACTCAAAATCCCACCATTCACGACTCGACTGGCCGAGTCACCCCATGACTCGCTGAGTCCTTCAATCCGAGTCCTAGCCTGCCCAACTTACTGAGTCCACTCGACTCACTGATTCGCATCGTAACCAAATGGGATAGGGTTTGCGACCCAACACGTCGAGTCTAAGAACAGACTCGCCTGTTTCACTTAAGTCATCCCTATTCAGACGATTTCAGACCATTTCACTACTTTCAACTCATAGATCTGGACTCCTATGGCTAGATTCACATGTAAAGATTCCAACTTTACATGCATGCAAAGCAATATAGGCTCAATCCAAGCTAGAAGGAAGGTTTAAGACAAGGGCACCCTCATACATGCCCAAGGGCTGATACTATATGCTTTCATGGATCAAAACCAACCTAGATCTAAAGTAGCAACTTCAGATCCAGTCTCTAAACCCGAAATGGATCTCAAACAAGCTAAGAAACCCCAAATCAACCTCCATGGATGAAGCTACAAAGAAATAGCTTAAGGTAATGACCTCTTACCTCAGAGATGTTCCCAATATGATGTAGATCCCAGATCCACATGAATTCCTTGATGCTAGCCTCTTAATCCACAAGCTCCATTCACCAATTTCCTTTTCCAAGGTCAAATCTCCTCAACAATGGAGGCTCACGTAATTCTAGGGATTATTGGCACTCAAAGGGGAATTAGGAGGCTGAGGACATAAATTCCTTTAAACAGGGTGCAAACCCTAAAATTTAGGGTTTCTCTTCCCAGCACCGACTCGTCGAGTCCAGCCGCTGACTCGGCGAGTCGGGTCACTTATCATGTGCCCAACACCCACTCTGACTCGACGAGTTAGGGCTCCTACTCGCTGAGTCCACTCTTTATTTACACTAAGCACCCCTGAACTCTCGCTTCTGAATCTGGGATGTTACAATTCTCCCCAACATAAATTTGGCTTCGTCCTCGAAGCCTGCTATAGCACATGATCTCTAAAAACACTCCTACAGTGCAGCCTATGTTCTCAAACTGACCCAGGTCTCTTCATACACTATTATCGAATCCCTAAAAATCAATGCCCTCCCCTGCAGGGCCCTGACAACTGATCCAAGCCGGCCACCAGCTTATTTTCCCTGATGACAGCACATAACAATTAAGTATCACCTGATGATACTACCATATTGCCGTCTTACGCATTCATTCGCAGCTTGTGAAAACTGGATACCATTGTTAACCACCGAGCCCTGACCCAGTACTAATCTACTATCCCTTGCCCCAATGGCGCTACTTCTATGAAATTGCACTATTGGGAACTCATCCTATTTCCTTCATGAATCCAATCCCATTTCGTGCTGACACGATAACACATTCTTCAGCTTCCGAGCAACTCCCATGAACACCCATCTATAACGCATATACACATCGTACCTGGACCAATCAGCCTTGGGCTGGAATACCAGGCACGCCTACGATGGGTCCAGTCATCCCTAGGATGGAATACCACTACATACGTAACCCATGACTACAACCATACTTGCAATCCAAGGATCTATCCTTGCATCTCTTCCGAACTCCTCTAATTTGACACCACCGATAATCATTCCACAACCTCAACAAACACCCAAACCAGATGTGCTTCCATATAACTAGTACAATCCTAATGTTCACTGTCCATAACTGAAATACTTTCGATCATCCATTCACACTACTGCTTTCCCTTTAGTTGACCAACACTCCTTCCCGGAGCTACATACCTTTCCCTTCCATTATTCAAGGAAGTCTACTCTACGACCTTTACCACATCAACAAGTGCCACGGTGCTAAAACTCCACTCTACACTATCCATTTGTAGAGAAACTGCTACTCCGAAACTCCCATATACTCAGAATCTGATCACATAACTAACAAGGCCCACATACATCCTTCAGCTAACTTCATTATCATGATCAATACTTGGGGCCAGACTTACTGATTGCTATTGGATAGCAACATACTCAATCAATCTCCACATACTAGTCTACTAACACATACAGAGTCTTCAGCATGACTAGACCGCCTTACCAGGCCTTCAGCCTATCTGGACTACTCTCATAACCTTCAGCATGTCTGGACCGCTCTCTTGGGCCTTCAACCTATCTGGACTGTTCTTTAAGCCTTCGGCTTGACTGGTACGCCTACCGTCCTTCATTCTATCCGGACCGCTCAAAACTGTTGTACACCACCCTGAACCGTTCTTCCCGGGAAACTCTCCCATGTAGACTGTTCTAGCCCTCTTGGGGTTCAGAACTCCAGATCCATTATGAATTTTAACCCCGGCCTAACCCAAGGCCTCATGTCAATCAACCACCATATCTGAAACCATGGTCTGCTCCTTGCCCCACGTGTCTATCACCTGCTCTAACCAGACCACACTCTCGGCTAAAGACACTGCATAATCCAAACAACTAACCAACCATGGACGATTGCTATTTCACCTGAGAATTTTCCAATTCTCCCCACTTAGTGCACCAACTACTAACTACCGATGGCGAAACCGGCGTAACTCAAACGTACCTACTTGATATTACCCTCCTATCAATGAGCTGATTCCCTCTGGAGTGAGCAACCGTCACAGAACAACCCTCCTGTCATCGCACATCCAAACTCCAAGGAAGTTCGAATCTCAGCTGAACACTTCTCACATCGCAGATGTTATACCTAGCAAAGAGATCATGTAACCTACCTTCCGATCATCTATACTCATTGGAATTAACCTTCTACAACTCCTAACTACTAAAATCCTCAGATCTACTATGAATCATGCTGAAAAGACGGAAAGGTTTACAATACCACACAATAACAAGATAACAAGATAAAAAGATGGAAACATACCCGCAGTTGCATCTGGCTCTGACCTGACCTCCTCTGTTTTAAGCTGGAAAGCGCATCCTTGAGCCCTTGGAGGCTCCGCTCCACCCTGACCCCCGCCAGTAATCCTCAAAGTGGCTGGTGCTGGAGCCTGCACCGGTCTTGCAACAAGTTGTGGACAGTTGGCCCTCATGGGACCAACCTGATGGAAGTGACAACAAATCCTGACATCCTAAATCGGGGCCGACTGACGGCAATCCCTCGCATAATGCCCCTCTCTCCCGCACTTGTGGCACGTACAACCGGACCTAAAAACTCCGGTATGACCCTTCCCATACTTCTCACAAGTGTGGCTGCTTTGCCCTCCAATGCTAGAGTCAACGGTTAAGGACCGTTTCGGCGCCGGCTGCGACTACACCGGGGCCTATCTCTGCTCTCGCAACTACAACTCAATCTCCAACTCGCGCCACCTGGCGGCCTCCTGCAACTCCAACTAGGTATCACATCTCTGTGTGGACACAAAGTGTTTGATATCCCTCTTGAGCATACTCAGATATCGGGACATCTGAGCCTGATCCGAAGCAAACTCAGGGCAAAACATTGGCTTCTCCATGAACATCCTGGTGATCTCTGTCACATACTTTGAATCCTGCTTCAGCTCCAAAAACTCCTGAGCCAACCTATCACTCTCTGTCTGTCTCTCTCTCTCTCTCAACCCGCGGAACATAAGGAGTACTAAACATCTCCCCCAATTGATCCCAAGTAACCGCTGCCCGCTGCGCATCAGAATAAGATCCCGTAGTCAACCTTCACCAATCCTTCGCCCCGAGCCTCAAAAGGTTCAGAGCACACCTCACCCTCTGATCCGCAGGGCATGAACACATGAAGAAACAACCCTCCACATCTGACAACCATCTCATAGCAATAATCGGATCCTGAACTCCATCGAAAGTAGGGGGCTTCGTATTATCGAAGTCCCGATATTGAAAGCCTCGACCGGCTCCTCCCCCTGCCGCTGCTATAACCACTACAGCTGCCGCGGAAATTCAATCAGCAAGAGCTACATAGCGCTCATCAAAGTACTCAACCATGGCAATCTTGATCGACCCAAACATCTCTAATAACTGACACCGAAACATAGCAGCAACCTCATCATGCAGAATCTCATGAATCCTGGCATCCAACTCATACGTACTCATCTGACCAATGACCTCTGGTGGCAATGGTCCACCCTGACCACCCTCTCCTGATCCCGATCCTGATCCGGATTCAGCCCCTGTATGCCTCGTAACCACCATACTAAAAATACACCGCAAGAATATTAGGAATTCGTCATAATAACCCAGAGACCTAACTTCCAACAAAACCCTAGGGGATGTGACTTCCTTGATACGCATATGGGTCCTGTGCTTTCAGTAGTATGGGCCCATACTACCTTCCACACCTAACCATATTTGTATCAAGTATCACCACAACATCCAAACAATAACATATACATAACGATCACTCAATCCTTACTTCTATAGGAGCATAACTATCTCATAACCGACCTACTGGCCCACACAACCCACGCATTCATGAAACTTCCACCAACCCTGCAACAGTAGTGTATGCAAGTTATTCATAACGTTGGACCCTATAAACTTTCGAATATCCAATCCTACCCTAAGCTCCCAATTATACAAGAACAGAACATAAGGCCAAATCAAACATTCTCAGGCTATAAGATCTTAATTATGTACAACCATGATGCATACACTAAATAACTACAATAATGATGCCAATTTCATACAAAGGAAAACCTAGGCTAGAAGGCATCATATAATCAGGCAATCCTATCATGCAATTCCTGAAGATCCCTAGCCTAGTACTAGCATGTTGCTCTAACATATCACATAATCAAATAACTTGTATGGTATTTTGGGGTCTACTTACTAGCTCCGGCTGATTGTACACTCTGCATCCTCCTTTACTTATTTTGAAAACCATTTTAGAAATCATTTTGAAAGCTCTCCTTGATTTGAGACTGGATTCACACGAATGTTCGTCAAATTCACTCAAACCAAGGCGCTGATACCAACTTGTAACACCCATAAATTTACAACCAATTTAAACTTTCCAAAAACAATCCAAATCCATTAATTATTACAAAAAGGTTTTCAATTAATTTATTATGAGAGTATCCCTTAAATATCAGCATAAAAATAAGGGGCGGTACGATCATGCCTTCGCCTTGCTACGATCTCCTGAGGTACCTAAAACAGTATACTAAAACTGTAAGCCAAAAGGTTAGTGAGTTACCCCCAAAATACCAACCTCGTATAACCATAATCATATCACATCACAATACATAACAACCACGCATATTGAGTCTATAGTGTGACTGGTCTGCCCGCACCGGGCTTTTAGTCCACCTGGTCCACCATTTGAGTCTATAGTATGACTGGTCCACCTACACCGGGCCTTCAGTCTGTCTGGTCCACTCTCCGAGATTCAGCACGTCTGGACTGCCCTCTTGGGGCCTTCGGCCTATCCCGACTGCTTGTTGGGCCTTCCGCCTATCCGGTCCGCCTTGGGTATGTTGGCCTACAACACAAAGTAGGACCCGCCTCAACCCAAACCCCAATCAACATCCACATGCACATAAATATATAATTACAAAACAATCCTCGACCAAACAAACTGATCTAGCAGATCATACGACATAACAACATCCTAACAAGGATACCGACCTACCCGGCCACTAACATAGCATTATACTATATACCAGGATACTGAACTAAACCAGGTCACTAACATAATACCATTCTAATTACCAGGATGCAGATCTAGAAAATCGATAACATATGAAACAAATACCCGGATTCCAATCCAATAAAGGGCCGGCCTTGGTGCCTTAGACCCTGTTGATATAGTGAGGATAACTCACCTTGCAAAGCCAAGCTCGAAGAGATAAGATCAAAACTCCCGATCACCGCCACAAACTCTAGCACCTAACACTTCATTGAAACCATAACCATCAATGCCCAAAATACCAGAATACCCTTAGAAGTCAAATTGTTAAACTCTTGGTCAAAATCATAGTCCTGGTCAAATTCAACCTTCTTGGTTAACCCTACTCGTTGAGTCATCCTAATGACTCGCCGAGTTCATGAACTCAGAATCCCACCATTCAAGACTCGACTCGCCAAGTCCTTCAGTCCGAGTCCTAGCCTGCCCAACTCACTGAGTCCATTCGACTCACTGATTCGCATCGTAACCAGATGGGATAGGGTTTGCGACCCAACTCGTCAAGTCCAAGAACAGACTCGCCGAGTTCACTTAAGTCATCCCTATTCAGACTATTTCAGACCATTTCACTGCTTCCAGCTCATAGATCTGGACTCCTAGGTCTAGTTTCACATGTAAAGTTTCCAACTTTCCGTGCATGCAAAGCAATTTAGGCTCAATACAATCTAGAAGGAAGGTTTAAGACAAGGACACCCTCATACATGCCCAAGGGCTGATGCTTTACACTTTCATGGATCAAAACCAACCTAGATCTGAAGTTGCAACCTCAGATCTAGTCTCTAAACCCAAAATGGATCTAAAACAAGGGAAGAAGCCCCAAATCAACCTCCGTGGATGAACATGGAAAGAAAAAGCTTAAGCTAATGATGTCTTACCTCATAGATGTGCCCAATATGATGTAGATCCCAGATCCACACGAATTCATTGATGCTAGCCTCTTAATCCACAAGCTCCTTTCACCAATTTCCTCTTCCAAGCTCAAATATCCTTAACAATTGAGGCTCACACGATTCTAGGGTTTACTGACATTCAAAGGGGAATAAGGAGGATGAGGACATAAAGTCCTTTAAATATGGTGCAAACCCTAATATTTAGGGTTTCTCTTCCCAGCACCGACTCGTCGAGTTCAACCGCCAACAAGGCGAGTCGGGTCACTTATCACGTGCCCATCACCCACTCTGACTCGACGAGTTCAGGCTCCTACTCGCTAAGTCCACTCTTTATTTACACTAAGCACCCCTGAACTCTTGCTTCACAACCTGGGATGTTACAAACACCCCTTTCGGAACTATCTTCAGCTGGTTGTGGTTATTATCCGTTGGGGTTCTTATTTCTTTAAGACCAGGTATCCATGAAAGCCTTTCAGAGTTGTGTTGTTGTTGGAGTTGCACAAAATAATATTATTCATTAATGTTAAAAATCTCAAAAAACACTTTGACTATTACATTATAACTTACTAATGGTGAATTACTAGATGATTAAAAATTACAAACGTGGGTGGCCACTTGCAAATCTACCGCTTCACCACCACTTCTGGCATTGGCTAATCCAAAGGAACCAAGAATAGCAAAAACAATCTACCAGGAAAGAATTATTTCAGCTGCTAAGCCTAATCTACTATTTTTTATAATGAATTATACTTTGTTATCTTTCCCAAGTAAATTCTGGAATTCCATCATCATTTTGATCAAATATGTTGAATGTTTCAACACTACACTAGGCCCATGACCATGTTGATGCTGATGTTGGTTGCCCATTAACTGCATGTTGTGTGATGCTGGATCACTAGCTGCAAATGCAAAATACACTGGGATCAAGATCATATCTAGAAGGAAATCTTAACAGCAATTAGCTTTTTTACCCATGGCCATGTCAGACACCTAGTTAACAATGGCTAGGCATCTATTGGCATAAAAAGTTTCTGAACAATTGGAACCCAGGTAATACTACTTTTTTCTTCCTATCTAAATGGAATGTGTTTTGAATTTGGAAATCCTTAGACCAGTCAATAGATGATGATTTTGTTTAAACCAGATGATGCGTGTAGAAGCACAAAAGATGTAAACTCGAGAAAAGAATGATCATCAAGAAACTACCAAGCTCATAGCTTTTGTATCATATACAGAGTTTCTTAGGTTTTAACACACAATTTTGAATAGTTATTTTGTAATGTGATGTTATGGAATATATTTTGGGTGTTGATTTGTTCTATTTTTGATATAATCAGGTGAATTGGGCACTTGCTATGGTAAAACATACTGTGCATTTTGGCTGTTATGGTAACTATGTAAAACATGTAGTGCATCTTGTTTTTTGATATACACCAAAGTGTTAAGTTGGCTGCTTCTGGTTACACTTTCAGTTGGTAATTGTGTAAGCATGTGGTGGTCAATGTATCCTCACTTATTAATTCTATAGGTAAGTTTACTATAATTTCACTCTTTTTTATACTGGTAACTGTGTAAAGCATGTAGTGTTCATCGTATCCTCACTTATCAATTCCATAGGTAAGTTTACTATAATGTCCCTCTCTTTTATATTTTCTTAATTGTCAATAAACCAAAATCTTATAAACTTAAAATGGTCAGTTTTTAATATTTATTTGAAACCATATCATCGTGCTGGCACTCTTAAAAAGCTAAAGAAAGAACTCTCTGGGTTGGGGAGAGAGGTATTTTTACATGTTTACCCCTTGTAATCATTTATATAAATATTTATATTTCAACTCCAAATAGTATCTAGTATCTAACTTTTTGTTGTCCATGTTCTTTATGAAGGTTGCTAAGCCAAACAATTTTGAAGATTTCTATTGATTCTCCTTTCGTTACTCCTTAACTAGTAATCTTTATGTTTTTTTAAACTCCAAATAGCATCTCAAATATCATTTTATTTTATTTTTTAATTTCTATTTACTTTGTTGATCTATAGTATTCTGTTTAGTAAAAAGTCACTAAGTCTGTCAAGGGCAGTTTGGTCCTTTCAAAGCAGAGTCATCTTGATGCTGGTATAAATAGAAGGTCAAGGCAAACCTGTTTTAGTATTTACCCTATACAAATGCCCTTTCCATTAGAAATATTTTGAAGAAGAAAAAGGTAATCTACATTTGCTTAATGGACAACTCAAGTCTCTCACTTTTTTATTTATTTATATTTTATGATCATTTTGATTTTGGTCATGTACTTCATTAAAACTGTTAGCATCTGTTTAATTTATGACTTAATGGACTTAATGACTCAATTAAAATCCTCTTACAGTCTAGAAAAGGAACAAGCTTTATACAGATAGACATCATTATTTACGTATGTTAAGGGGAAAAAATGGAGCAAGGGCATACTTAGTTTTTAGTTTTGACCTAGATTTTTTTAATAAATTATTGGTGGTTCCATTATTAATGAAAACTATTGGATGGAAAGGAGGAAGTATACTAGCCCTTGAGACACTAAAACATGTGGTGGTTGCTGGAAATAGGGCATGGAATGCACTTGTTGCACAAGGTCTTAGGTCAGTAATCACGTTGTGTATCTAAAATTCAATCGTCGCCATCGATCCAAGTCGACCTCGATCTAGATCAAGGTCACCGAGGGTTGTTAGTTTTATAGGAATGTATAACCCATGTTAGCAATGTATTTTTTTTGGAACAACAACAATGTATTATTTTTTTTAACACTTGAATGATTATTTGTATGATATATTATAATTTGTACAATTTATTTTATTTTTTGTGTATGAAATATTATATTATATTATGAGATATTATATATATACATATATATATATATATATATATATATATATATATATATATATATTATTTAAAACATGTAAACTTTATGACACGCAAAAATGTGTGTCGTCTTTCTTTATGACATGGGCTTTAATGATACACAATGCAAGTCATAAATGTGCATCGTTTAACGACACGCGAATGCGTGTCATCTTTTTTATGACAGGCCCTTCCTTGAAACGCATTGCACGTCGTAAATGTGCGCCGTAAGGTGACGACGCACAAAAGCGTGTCGTATCTTGTTATGACAGGGCATTCCTTGACGCGCATTTGCGCGTCATAAAAGGCTGTTTTTCAAGTAGTGTTTTGGAATTTCAAAGTCTTGAAGAGTTACAAAACTCTCCATCAAGTTTTGGAACCCAAAAGGTTTTTAAATATTTTCATCACTTGCCCTCAAGTTTTGGAATTTAAAAGGTCTTATTTATGAAACATTAAATTTCTAAAATTCAAGAGTTTTTGAAGAGTTTCAAAACTTGCCCTCAAGTTTTTGAACTTGAAAAGTCTCATTTATGAAACATTAAAGTCTAAACCCTAGAATTTAAAATTTTAAAATTAAACCCTTATACTATTAGTAGGCCTCATTCACCAAGCTAGTCTATAAGGGGGTGTATGGAAATTGACTATAAAATGGCAATTGAATGGATGTCCACTCTCATCCACCGCTTCCTTGACTGGTGGAGGGTCGTTAGTCGAACGGGTAGGATATGACATTAATTTTCATTAAAAAGTATATTGATAATTATAAAAGTAAGTAAATGTTTTTTATAAATTCCCAATCTTAGTTACTTTAGGAAAAATGTGAAATTGGTGCTATTCCATGAAATTGCACTTTGCACCTTGCCAAGTCGTTAGTAGAGCGTATGTGGTTAACTGACACACTAACTTGGACTAGAAAGGGTGGCAAAGGGTAGCTTGATGATTATCATAAATCAATGAAGCGTGTGTGGTTTACCGACACATTGATTAGGTGATAAAGGACATCTAGATTACCAAGCACATTTGCATGGTTATTCACATCTTGTTTTATATCCTCAGTATCCCAGTCACAACATTGAACAGCATAATCGAGATTTAAATATGTCATTGAAAAGTTAAATGAATCTCAAAAGAATCTAGGAATTTCAATTCATTTAAAACTTAATCCTCAATTTCGTTTTTTATGGTGGAAATTGGTAAATTGTCATTTAGCTACCTTCAAATATTTTGTATTTGGATGACGACATCGCTCTTCCGAATTGTGAAATATTGTGTTGGGTCCTAGCCATAATATTTCATTTGGGTGTTATATTAAGGATTATTACCTTTGACTTTCTTTTTAGATGTCTACCCCAAACGTTGTTGGCTCCAACCCTTCCGGCTCTTTCTCCCTCATGAACTTAAGTGGGACTGTGATTTTCGATGGGTCGAATTTCAATGACTGGATTCAAAATGTATGGATGGTCAATCATTACGAGGATAAGGAATATGTTGTCGATAAAGAGCTAAAGAAGGTTGATGAAGCGACTGCTACTCCTGAAGAAATTGTTGAATATAGGGCTCATGAGAAGCACGCAACAAAGGTGTCGTGCATCATGCTTGCCACTATGATAGTTGAACTCCAAAAGTCATATGAGGACTAACATCCTTTCGAGATGCACCAAGACTTGATGGAAAGGTACTATCAAAGTGCTTGACAGGAAAGGTATGAAATCATTTCCTCCAAGATAACAACAAAAATGAAGGATGGAGAGTCTATTACGGCCCACTTGCAAAAGATGCAAAGGTTTGTGGATAAGTTGCTGAAGTTGAATGCCAACTTCGATGAAGAGTTGGATATTGACATTATCCTACACTCTTTTCATTCTTGTTATAATTTGTTCTGTATGACTTATCATATGAACAAGGAGGAAGTCACTCTTAGCAAGCTTCAAGGCCTTCTGAGAACAGATGAAAGTAGTTGAAATGGCAAATCTATTGTACCCACTCCTACCACTGCTGCCCCAGTCCTGGCAATTAGACATGGTAAAGAAAATAAAATGAAAGCTCCTACAAAGAATCACAAGGGAAAGTCTCGTGATGGATCCTCTTCTAGTGGGTCCAAAGGTGGTTCTGCTACTCCCTCTTCCAGTCCAAAAGAAGAAGAGTGCATCTACTATCACGACAAAGGGCACTGGAAATGAAGCTGCACCAAATAATTGCAAAACATCAAGGATGGGAAGATAAACCCCACCTTTGCAGGTATTTATACTATTCTGTCTAATAACTCATCACATGATAATTCTTGGGTTCTGGATACAAGGTGTGATTTTCACATTTAGTCTAATTTGCAGGGTCTAAAAAGAAGTAGGGACGTGGAGCACAAGAAGATGAACCTGATCATGGGGAATAGGAAAGCGTCCCTTGTCACCAAGATTGAAGTTTATTCTTTATTGCTGAGTAGTGGGTTAGAATTCGATTTGAATAATTGTTTCTACTCGTCAGATATGGCAAGCAACATTATTTCTTTTCATGGTTTGTATAAACAAGGTTTTAGATTTTCATTTAATAATGAAATTGGTTTTATTAATGATTTTAAAAATGGTAAATTTTATTTTGAAGCATTTCCTTGTAATGTTATATATGAAACTATGATGGTTATAGACAACTTAGGAAATAATGTATTGCATACTTATTCGTCCAATGGTTTGGACAAAGCATGCTTCTGGAATTGTCGTCTTGGACATGTCAACAAGAAGCGCATAGCCCAACTCCAAAAGGATGGAGTGTTGGAGCCATTTGACTTAAAGTCAGATGGCACATGCGAATCTTGTTTACTTGGAAAGATGACCAAGTCACCTTTCATTGGTACTTGTGAAATAGGTCAGGGTTTGTTGGATCTCATAGACACCGATATATGTGGGCCCTTCAGATCCACCACAAGGGATGCTAACCGCTTCTATGTGACTATTAACGATGATTGTAGTAGATATGGGTATATCTACTTAATAAAGCATAAGTCAGAAACCATTGAAAAGTTCAAAGAGTTTAAAAGCAAAGTGGAGAATCAATTGGGCAGGAAGATAAAGATGTTCCGATCCGATCGAGGTGGTGAGTATCTTAGTATTGAGTTCCATGACTATCTTAAGGAATGTGGAATTTTTTCACAATATATGCCACTTAGGACACTGCAGCTTAATGGTGTGGTTAAGAGGCACAATCGAACCTTGTTGGACATGGTTTGTTCCATGATGAGTCGAGCTTCATTACCTATCTCATTCTGGGGGTATGCCTTAGAGACTGCTTCCCATATTCTTAATCTAGTCCCAACTAAGAAGGTTGCCAAAACTGTTGGATAAGGTGTCTAAGTCCATAACTATTTCGGGCTTGTACTTGACCCGACCCGGCATGGTCCATTTGGGTTGCATGGCACCATGCAATTGGATAGACTAAATGAGAGAAATAACACTTGGAGATTATTAATATATTATAAGTTCTAATATATTAATAATATTATTTGATTAGTTGATCAAAGAATTAATTTGGAATTAATTAAGTGATCAAAGGATAACTAATTAAATATATGGGTTGATTATGTAAATCATCCATATCTTGTATAGTGGGCTAAGAGGCTCCATGGATTATCAAGTTGGGCTCTACCCATAGGATACTCCATGGATGCTCCATGGGAGTTACAAACCCATGGGTCATGGAAATGAAGAGTCATGACACATTAGGGTTTACATGGTGTAACCCTAGATGTGTCAACACTATATAAGAAGCATATTCTCCACCAAAAATCGGCACTACTAAGGAACTAGAGGGCTTGGCCGATTTTGAGAAGTGTGTGTTATCTCAAGAGTCTTTCCAAGAGCATTTGGTGTTGTGTGAAGCATTTGAGGCATCACACTTGGGGTGCTAGGCTCACAAGGTTTCAAGGAACACAAGCAACAACAAGGTAAGTTATTCTATCTATGATTCAAGTTAAAATTGTTCCCCATGTATGCTAGATAGGAATATAACCTTGGAATTCAACTTTGCATGATAATTAGACAAACATAGATCCAAGGTTATTAAGGTTGCATGTACACTTAGGAAGTGTTAGAATGCTCAAAACCCTTCAGTGGTATCAGAGACTAGGCTTGTTTGTTTATTATTTGTGCTTAAAAGTTGAAGAAAGTCGAAAATAATTATAAAAAAAAAAAAAAAAAAACCGGAATTTCGACTTTCGTTGCTGGAAAATGGATTGGAAACATTATTCTAAACTGTTTTGGTACTTGAAAACTTGTTTTAGATGGAGTAATGTTTTTGCTAATTCATTTACAACAACTAGTTATCAAAATTACAAAGTTTTATGTGATTTTGATTCTTGAAAGTGTTCATATTCATATTCTTGTTCTTATGATGTTTAGATGATCATAGGAATTATTTGTAACCTATGTGGTAATTTATTTCTTGATCATAATGTGTTTTAATGGAGTCCATAACTTGTCCTCAAGTTATGGAAAACCAAAAGTCTCTTGGATTAAAAACCATTAAAAGAACATAAGAGTTAGAAAAATGAAGAGTCTTCATTTTATTACTCTATTAAACTCATAAGTTACAAGAAATGAAAAGTTTTGAAAGTTTAAAAAACTTGCCCTCAAGTTTTGGAACAAGTAAAGTTAAGTTAAAACTTTAGTTCCAACCCCTAGAATTTTAAAAGTTAAAATTCAACCCTTATACTTATATTATTATGATTTAATAATTATATATATATGTATAAGAACAAAGTCGTCTTACCGCTAGTACGCCTCATTCACGAAGCCGGTCTATAAGGTGGGTATAAGGTTGTTGCCTATAAAATGGTGACTTAATGGGTGTCCACTCTCACCCACCGCTTGCTTGATCGGTGGAGGGTCGTTAGCCGAACGGGTAAGACAAGGACTTATTAATTCTCATTCAAAGTATGATGAATATTATAAAGTAACTAAATGTTTTATTAAATTCCCAATCTTAGTTACTTTAGGAAAAATGTGAATAAGGTGCTATTCCATGAAATTACACTTTACACTTTGATTAAGTCGTTGGTGGAGCGTGTGTGGTTAACCGGCACACTAACTTGGACTTAACAAGGTAGGTAAAGGGTGACTTAGGGTTTATTATAGTATCGATGGAGCGTGTGTGGTTAACCGGCACATCGATTGAGTGATAAACTTTAAGGGTACCAAGTGATTTGCATGGTTACTTCACACCTCGTTTTGTGATCCTCGGTATCCCAGTCACAAAACTTGGAGGGCACACTCGAGATTGAAACATGCCTTTGAAAAGTTCATTGAATCTCAAAGAATCTAGGAATTTCTAAGAACCATTCAAAAAAAACCTAATACTAAAATATTGCGGTTTTCGTGGTGGAAATTGGTGAATCGTCATTCACCTACCTTTCAAATATGATATAGCTTAGATTACGGCATACCTCTTCTAAGTTATATTATATTGTGATTGGATCCTAGCCTTAATATTACATTTGGGTGTTTTATTAAGGACTCTCTTATATCTAAACTAATCTTGTTCTCTTCTCTTCAGATGTCTTCCAACAATGCTTCTGGCTCTAATCCTAATGGCTCCTTTACCCTTATGAACTTGTGTGGGAAAGTCACCTTTGATGGATCCAACTTCAATGAGTGGATCAGAAACATCAGGATGATTACCCGCTACGAGGACAAAGAATATGTCCTTGACAAGGAGCTTAAGGAGATTGATGAGTCCACTGCAACTCCTCAGGAGATCGCTGAATTTCGGGCACATGAAAGGGATGCTACGAAAGTGGCTTGCATCATGATGGCCACGATGACAGCGGAACTCCAAAAGTCTTATGAGGATTTCTACCCTTATGAAATGCACCAAGATTTGATGGAAAGATACCATCAAAGTGCAAGACAAGAGAGGTATGAAATCATCTGCTCCATGATAACAACCATGATGAAGGACGGGGAATCCGTCACGAGCCACATGCAGAAAATGCAAAGGTATGTGGATCGTTTGCTGAAGCTTAATGTGAACTTCCCGGAGGATCTTGCAATAGATATTATTTTGCATTCCTTACCATCGTGCTATGATCAATTCCGCATGACATATCACATGAACAAGGAAGAAGTCACCCTCAGCAAACTTCAGGGACTTCTCAAGACCGCAGAAACAGGTCTTAAGGGGAAGTCGGTTGCTATCACTCCTACTCAAAACTCTACTCCGGTTTTGGCAATCGGGAAAAGTCGAGGGAGGAAGAGAAAGAGCTCTTCTAAGGGTACCAAGGTTCGGACCCTTGATGGCTCTTCTTCAAGTGGATCCAAGAAAGGTTTCATTACTCCTTCTTCTGACCCAAAAGAGGCTGAATGCTTCTATTGCCATGAAAAAGCTCATTGGAAGCGGAACTGCCCAAAATACCAGCAAGATGTGAAGGATGGGAAAGTTAAACCCAACCATGCAGGTATTTACACTATCATTTCTAATAACTCACCCCATTCTAATTCTTGGGTCCTTGATACCGGGTGTGGTATTCACATTTGTTGTGACTTGCAGGGACTAAGAAGAAGTGAGGATGTGGAGCAAGGAAGAATAAACTTGATCATGGGGAATAGGAAAGCTATACCTGTTACCAAGATTGGAGTTTATACTTTATCGCTAAGTAGTGGGTTTAGTTTAGATTTGAATAAGTGTTGTTATTCGCCAGGAATGGCAAGAAATATTATTTCCTTTCATGCTTTGTACAAACAAGGGTTTACCTTTTCATTTAATAATGAAGTTGGTTCTATAGATGTTTTCTATAATAATGTCTTTTATTTTAAAGCATTACCTTGTGATGGTGTGTATGAAGCTGTATCTGTTGTAGATAACTTGGGAAATAATGTTTTGTGTATTGATTCTACTAATAATAACTTGGATAAAGCATCTTTATGGCATTGTCGTCTTGGACATATAAGCAAGAAACGCATAGGCCAACTCCAAAAGGATGGAGTCTTGGAGTCGTTTGACCTAAAGTCAGATGATAGTTGCGAATCATGCTTACTTGGAAAAATGACAAAGTCACCCTTCACAGGTTCATGTGAGAGGGGTGAAGGTTTGTTGGACCTTATACACACGGATGTGTGTGGACCATTCAAACATGCCACAAGGGATGCTAATCGTTATTATTTGACTTTTACTGATGATTATAGTAGATATGGATATGTCTACTTGATCAAGCATAAGTCAGAGACTTTCGAGAGGTTTAAGGAATTTAAACAGGAAGTCGAGAATCAATTGGGCAGGAATATTAAGATGCTTCGATCCGATCGTGGTGGTGAGTATCTTAGTTCAGAGTTCCTCGACTATCTAAGGGAATGTGGGATAGTCTCACAATTGACACCTCCCAGGACACCACAGTTGAATGGTGTGGCTGAGAGGCGTAATCGAACCTTGTTGGATATGGTTCGTTCCATGATGAGTCGAGCTTCGCTACCAATCTCATTCTGGGGGTATGCCTTAGAGACTGCCGCCCATATTCTTAATCTAGTCCCTACAAAGAAAGTTGCCAAAACTCCTCACGAGATGTGGACTGGTAAAGTACCTAAACTAGACCACATCAAGATTTGGGGTTGCGAGGCTTTCGTGAGACGCGAGACTCATGATAAGCTCGAACCTCGAAGCGAGAGGTGTATTTTCATCGGTTACCCACAACGATCCTTTGGTTACCTCTTCTACAGACCTAGTGACAATGTGGTCTTTGTAGCAAGAAGAGGAGTCTTTCGAGAAAGAGAGTTTATAAGCCAAGGAGACAGTGGGAGACAAATTGATCTTGAAGAAATTCAAGAATCAAGCGGTGAAGGAACTTCAAACTCTAGCCCTCAACTTGAGGAGGAAACTCCTGTTGAGCCAATTGACAAATCTGTACCTCTGAGACGTTCCACGAGAGTTAGGAGTGCACCTGAGCATTACTATGGATTCCATATTACTGCAGAAGGTGAGACACTTATTAGTGATGAGACACTAGTAAGTCAAGATGACCCTAACAGCTACGAGGAAGCCATGGCAGGCCCCGAGTCTGCTAAATGGAAAGAGGCTATGGATAGCGAGATACAATCCATGTATGACAATCAAGTTTGGAACTTGGTTGAAAACGTACCAGGTCGTAAGACAGTAGGGTGCAAATGGGTCTTCAAGAAGAAGACTGACATGGATGGTAAAGTACACACTTATAAGGCTAGACTGGTTGCAAAGGGCTTCTCTCAAATTCCTGGAGTGGATTATGATGAGACCTTTTCTCCGGTAGCCAAGATTAAGTCTATTCGGGTTCTGTTAGCCATAGCTGCATTTCATGACTATGAAATATGGCAGATGGATGTCAAAACCGCTTTCCTTAATGGAAAGTTGGCTGAAGATGTTTACATGAGTCAGCCAGAGGGTTTTGTCAGCAACGAGTACCCTAATAGAGTGTGTAAGCTTGAGAAATCCATTTATGGATTGAAGCAAGCACCTCGCAGATGGAATCTTTGCTTTGATGAAAAGGTCAAGGAATTTGGATTTTCTAGGAGTGAAGATGAATCTTGCGTGTATGTCAAGGCTAGTGGGAGTATAGTTAGCTTTTTGGTATTGTATGTGGATGACATACTACTCATAGGAAACGACATTCCAACTCTGCAGGAAGTAAAGTCCTGGCTTGGGAAGTGTTTCGCTATGAAGGACCTTGGTGAAGCTGCCTATATTCTAGGGATAAGAATCTTGAGAGATCGGAGTAAAAGACTAATTGGACTTAGTCAGAGTACCTACTTGGATAAAGTGCTGAAGCGATTCAGCATGCAGGATTCCAAGAAAGGAGAGTTACCCATCCAGAGTAACACCAGATTGAGTAAGACACAAAGCCCTAGCACTGAGGCTGAGATAGCAGAAATGAGTCGAACACCTTACGCTTCGGCTGTAGGATCGATCATGTATGCTATGACGTGTACTCGACCCGATGTAGCTTTTGCCTTGAGCATGGTTAGCAGGTATCAGGCGAACCCTGGCAAGGCACACTGGACTGCGGTAAAGAATATTCTCAAGTACCTACGGAGGACTAAGGACTGGGTTCTTACCCTCGGTGGGAGTGATAACTTGAGAGTTGTAGGGTATAGTGATGCTAGCTTCCAGACTGATAGGGATAATTTCCGCTCTCAGTCGGGCTGGGTCTTTACCCTAAACGGAGGAGCAATTTCTTGGAAGAGTTCCAAGCAAGAGACAGTGGCAGATTCTACTTGTGAATCAGAGTATATTGCAGCTAGCGAAGCAGCAAAGGAAGCGATATGGCTGAAGAACTTCATTGGAGACCTTGGAGTTGTACCAGCTATTAAAGAGCCAATGGAAATTTTCTGTGATAGTGAAAGTGCTGTTGCCTTAGCTAAGGAACCAAGGGATCACGGGAGATCCAGACACATCGACAGAAAATACCATTTCATCAGACATCGGATCGAAGAAGGACTCCTCGTGGCAAAGAGGGTATCATCGGATGAGAACCCAGCAGATCCCCTCACGAAGGGACTGACTCGGGTTAAGCATCTTCAGCATGCTCGGAGCATAGGGCTGAAGGATGATATTAGATTTAGTAGTTAGATAACCCAGAAATTTGTAAAGTGTAATTGACATTAGATGATGAATAAAAGGAGTTTTATTTATGAGTAAAGTGTTGCTATCTCTTGTCGATCGTTTACTATATTTCTTTTGCATGTTTTGACTTCCAGAATAATTTTGTTTGGTATAACATATTATTCAAACCTCCACAGTCGGTCATATGTTGGAAGTAGATATGAATCAAGACTGTCATGTTTGGTTGTAGAGGTCTTGGACAAGGCTACAACAATCATGAGTGCTCATAAGTTCTGAGCATTGGACTCAACCCACGCTCACTGGAATCACTTCATGGAATTCTATCTCAAGTGATCGTGAGACGGTAATATCATATAAGTCTTCAAACCTAGAGATATGATTTGTTACTTACGAGTTGGTTATGCATTGACTGTACGAAACCGCATTGGTAACTCGATGTTATAAAACGTACTTTTGTGTGTAATTCAATAAGTGGTAGAACAAACATATGAGTCGAAGTTTATCTGTTCCTTCTTAGATTAGAAGCTGATATCTGGGCCCCTCGATGATTTTGTTTTGACCCATGTACCGGGCCCGGTCAGAACTAAGTTGATGTGTTCAATTAAGTTCTATGTCAAACAAATCGGAAATCGGGAAACAAATGCTGGACAATAAGCAAGACAATGTTCCATGTATTTGTCCGGCTGATATCTAGAACGGAGGATTATATGATCACTTATCTTAAATGGCGTACTATCATCTTCTCAGTTCCGAGAAACCTTGAAAGAGCTACGATTGCCGGTCGGTTCCTGAAGTACTAGAGATATAGTTATTAGACTTATCCAAGTGGGAGACTGTTGGATAAGGTGTCTAAGTCCATAACTATTTCGGGCTTGTACTTGACCCGACCCGGCATGGTCCATTTGGGTTGCATGGCACCATGCAATTGGATAGACTAAATGAGAGAAATAACACTTGGAGATTATTAATATATTATAAGTTCTAATATATTAATAATATTATTTGATTAGTTGATCAAAGAATTAATTTGGAATTAATTAAGTGATCAAAGGATAACTAATTAAATATATGGGTTGATTATGTAAATCATCCATATCTTGTATAGTGGGCTAAGAGGCTCCATGGATTATCAAGTTGGGCTCTACCCATAGGATACTCCATGGATGCTCCATGGGAGTTACAAACCCATGGGTCATGGAAATGAAGAGTCATGACACATTAGGGTTTACATGGTGTAACCCTAGATGTGTCAACACTATATAAGAAGCATATTCTCCACCAAAAATCGGCACTACTAAGGAACTAGAGGGCTTGGCCGATTTTGAGAAGTGTGTGTTATCTCAAGAGTCTTTCCAAGAGCATTTGGTGTTGTGTGAAGCATTTGAGGCATCACACTTGGGGTGCTAGGCTCACAAGGTTTCAAGGAACACAAGCAACAACAAGGTAAGTTATTCTATCTATGATTCAAGTTAAAATTGTTCCCCATGTATGCTAGATAGGAATATAACCTTGGAATTCAACTTTGCATGATAATTAGACAAACATAGATCCAAGGTTATTAAGGTTGCATGTACACTTAGGAAGTGTTAGAATGCTCAAAACCCTTCAAAAACATCTCATGAAATGTGGACATGGAAGGTTCCCTCGTTGGCACATATCAAGCTTTGGGGTTGCGAGCCCTACGTAAGACGAGAGACTCACGACACGCTTGAACCTCGTAGTGAGCATTGTATTTTCATTATCTACCCACATAAGTCATTTGGATATCTCTTCTATATATCGAGGGACAATGTTGTCTTCATTTCGTGGAGAGGGGTTTTCCATGAAAGATAGCTCATATGCCAAGAGGACAGTGGGAGGCAAATTGACCTTGAGGAGCTTCAAGAGTTAAGTGATGAAGGAACCTCAAACACTTGCGCTAAACCCAAGAAGGAAGCTCCCATTGAACCAGTTGACGAGTCCTTACCTCTGAGACGTTCTAGGAGAGTTAGATTGGCACCAGAGTTTTTTGGTTTTCATATATGTTTATCAGTGATAGTACACTGTTAAATTTCAATGAGCCTATTAAATACAAGGAAGCCATGGTAGGCCCTGAGTCTGTTGGAACGCCCCGACTCCCAAGTATTGATTTTTTATATAAGATTTTTCTTGATTTCAAGGTCTACTCGATGAGTTGGTTGCCTGACTCGTCGAGTAGCAGTGGGTTGGTACACGTGTTTAAGTGACCTACTCGCCGATTCCAAGGAGGGACTCGACGAGCAGAAGTTGGAGGATGAGACCCTAATTTCCGGGGTTTTGCACCCCATTTAAAGGATCATTGGCCTCCGCAGTCTACCCTTCATAGCCTCTTGATACCCCATAGCTCTAACTCGTACGAGTGTGCTCTATTTGTGTGTCTTAACCTTCGAAGAAGGGTTTTTGGTGAGAAAAGCTTGTGGAACCAGTAACTAGAAGCAAGGAATGCTTGGGAATCAGAGATCTACCTCATTTGGCATCCTTTGGATGGTATTAAGCTGTTATCTTGGCCTTATTTCATTCTAGACATCTTTTGGGTGGATTTTAGTAAGATTTTCTTATGTTTGAGCTAAGATCTGAAGTTGCAACTTCAGATCCGAACTCTCTTGGGTCACTAGGTCCATAAAGTGCCAACTTTGACAAGTATGAACCTTCCCTCAAGTGTGAGAGTTTTTACAAGCTTGGTTTTTGTCATATTAAGACTTTAAAGCTTTGCATGCACGTAAAGTTTGCAACTTTAAGTGATAAACCTACCTTAGGAAGCTGGATCTACAGTTTGGAGCCTTAGCATGGCTTAAAAAGCATTTGTATGGATGAAGGACTAAAGGGACTCAGCGAGTTGCATGGTCTACTCGGCGAGTCCGATGAAGATTGTTGTAGGCTCGGCAACTCAGATGAGTGACTCGGCGAGTCAGCTAGGGTTTTCCCATCCTTTGGACATGTATGAACTTGGATAGTTGCAAGGGAAAATCGACCAGTCGGCGAAGGAGTTTACGACCGCAAACCTTTGGAACTCGATGAGTCACTCTAGTGACTCAGCGAGTTGGTGAGTTATGCAAGGAACTCGACAAGTAACTGAGGGTACTCAACAAGTTGAGGTTAGCACGGACTATTGACCTTGACCGATGATTTTGACTTTGAGTAAGGGTTGACCAGTTGGCTTCTAAGGACATTTTAGGAAATTGGAAAATTTACAAGCATGGTTCTATGGTGGATATAGGTGGTGGATTTTGTACCGGCAATCCGAGAGCTTGATTTCATCTTCGAGTCGACAGTGTGAGGTGAGTTATCCTCACTATATCAATGGGTCTAAGGCACGAATGCCGACCCTTTATGGATTGTATCTATTTATGGCATGATCTGTTTATTGATTACATCGTGGTAGTGAGGATGGTAATATGCTTATGCTTAGTGGCCTGGTTATGTCAGTATCATGGTCATTGGATGATACTATGTTAGTGACCGGTTCGGTCTGTATCCGGGTTAGCAGGATGTTGCTTTGATTAGTGATCTGATACATCGGTTTGACTTATATATGATATGAACTATTATATGTTATTTATGTGCACATTTTTTTTGATTGGGGGTTGGGTTGAGGCGGTCTTGCTTTGTGCTGAAGGCCAATATACCCGGCGAGCGGTCTGGATAGGATGAAGGCCCTGCTAGGCGGTTCAGTCATGCCAAAGGCTCGGGAGCGGTCCAGATAGGCTGAAGGCTCTACGAGGTGGTCCAGTCAAGCTGAAGGCTCATTATGCATGTTGTTCTGTATTTGTTAATATGACATGATTATGGTTATATGAGTTAGCAATTTGGGGAAAACTCACTAAGCTCTCGGGCTTACAGTTTCAGTCTGTTGTTTCAGGTACATCAGGGGATCGCGGCAAGGCGAAGGCATGATCGTACAGCTCCTCTTGTGCTGTTTATGTTTCTGGGAAAACTTTGATATTGACTATTTTGAAAACAAATTTGTAATAACTGTTGGTTTTTAGCGTTTGAAAAGTTTTAAATTGGATTGAATTTCATGGGTGTTACCTCTGCTAAGTGGAAAGAGGCGATGGACAACGAGATTCAGTCCATGTATGACAATCAAGTTTGGAAGTTGATTGAAAATGTACCAGGTCGTAAAATGGTTGGGTGAAAATGGATCTTCAAGAAGAAGACCGACATAGACGGAAAAGTACACAAATATAAGGCACAATTGGTTGCGAAGGGCCTTACTCAAACTCCTAGAATT
Source organism: Lactuca sativa (assembly GCF_002870075.4). Lineage (NCBI taxonomy): Eukaryota > Viridiplantae > Streptophyta > Magnoliopsida > Asterales > Asteraceae > Lactuca > Lactuca sativa. The sequence goes on from NC_056625.2 coordinate 252,698,995, forward strand.
CACTCTGACGAGACCTTCTCACCAGTGGCCAAAATCAAGTCTATAAGGGTTATGCTAGACATAGCTGCATTTCAAGATTATCAAATATGGGAAATGGATGTCAAAACCGCATTCCTAAATGGAAAGTTGGCTGAAGATGTTTACATGAGTCAGCCAGAGGGCTTCGTCGATACAAAGTACCCTAATAGAGTGTGTAAGCTTGAGAAATCCATTTATGGATTAAAACAAGCATCTCGCAGATGGAATCTTTGTTTCGATGAAAAATAACAGAGTTTGGATTTTTGAGAAGCGAGGAAGAGTCCTTTGTGTATATTAAGGCTAGTGGGAGTATAGCTAGCTTTCTAGTATTATATGTGGATGACATACTGCCCATAGGAAACGACATCCCAACCTTGCAGGTGGTTTGGTCCTGGCTAGGGAAGTGTTTCGCTATGAAGGACCTCAGGGAAGCTACTTACATTCTAGGGATAAGGATATTGAGAAACATGAGTAAACGACTAATAGGACTTAGTCAAAGTACCTACTTAGACAAGGTGTTGAAATGTTTCAGCATGGAGAATTCCAAGATAGGAGAATTGCCTATACAGAGCAATACAAAATAGAGTAAGACTCAGAGTCCGAGTACCGATGCCTAGATAAAAGAGATGATCCGAGTACCATATGCTTCTGTCGTTGGCTCGATCATGCATGCTATGACATGTACTTGCCCTGATGTGGCTTTTTCTTTGAGCATTGTTAGTAGATATCAAGGGAATCCTGGTAGAGCTCACTGGACTGCGCTAAAGAACATTCTTAAGTACCTGTGGAGGACTAAGGACTGGGTCCTTACCCTCGGTAGGAGTGATGACTTGAGAGTGACAGGGTATAGTGACGCCAACTTTTAGACCGATAGAGATAATTTCTGCTCTCCGTCGGCCTGGGTATTTACCCTAAATGGAGGAGCAGTAACATGGAAAAGTTCCAAACATATACAACGTGCAAATCAGAGTACATAGTAGCAAGCGAAGCGTCAAAGGAGGCGATATGGCTAAAGAACTTCATCAGAGGCCTTGGATTTGCATTAGCTGTAAAAGAGCCTATGGAGATTTTCTGTGATACCAAGAGTGCGGTCATCTTACCCAAGGAACCAAGGGATCATAGCAGATCTAGGCACATCGACAGAAACTATCACTTCATAAGACATCGGATAGAAGAAGGATTCCTCGTAGTGAAGAGGATATCATTAAAGGTTAATCCAGTAGACCCCCTTACGAATGGACTGAGTAAGGTTAAGCACTTGCAGCATACTAGGAGTATTGGGCTGAAGGACAATATTTGTTTTAGTGATTAGATAGCTATTCAGAAACTTGTAATAGATAAAATCGAATTGAAATTTGATGATTAAATAAAAGGAATTTTATTTAAAGTTACTATCTTGTGTCAATCGTTTACTATTGTTTCATTTTGCCTGTTTTGACTTTCAGAATAATAAGATTATTCAAATTTTGCATAGTCGATCATACTTTGGAAGTAGGTTATGAAGTTAGACTGTCACGAATAGGTTTGTAGATTGTCTAAAGTGTTTAGACATAGCAAAAGTTTGTTGCAACATTCATGAGTGCTCCTGAAATAAGATTTTAGTATTGGATTAAACCCACGCTCACGTGAATCACTTCATGGAATTTATCATGTGTGATTGTGAGACGATAATATCACATGATCTTCAAACCAAGATATATGAATTGTTGATTACGAGTTGGTTGTGAATTGATAGTACGAAGACACATTAGTAATTTGATGTTATAAAATGTGTTGTTGTGTATAATTTAACAAGTAGTTAGTACAAACATATAAGTCAATGTTTATTTGTTCCTTTTATCCTAGGAGGATTAAAAGTGATATCTTGGGCCCCTCAATGTTTTGATTTGACTTACGTGTCGGGCCCGGTCAGGAATCAATTGATGTGTTCAATTAAGTTCTATGCTAAACAAATCAGGAATCTGGAAACAAACTGTAGGAAAATAAGTATTACTATGTTCCATGTATTTGTCCGCACCATATCTTAAAGAACAGAGGATTATATGATCCCCTATCTAAAGGACGTGTAATTGATCAGAGTTGACAGCAGGTTTTTTGAGAGCTACGATTGCTAGTCGGTTTTGAAGTAGTACTTGCAGTTATAGTTATTAGACATATCCAAGTAGGAGAATGTTGGATTAGGTGTCTAAGCCCATAACTATAATTCGTGTGTACTTGACTTGATAGTAGCATGGTCCATTGCGGTGTCATTCACCGAAGCAATTTGATAGGAAGGATATTTGAGAGAGTGGTTATTTGTGATTTATTAATATATTATAAGAATAATTTATTAATTGAGAAATCATATCATTTAATTGGTATTGATCAAGAGTTAATTTGGAATTAATTTAGTTATCAAAAGAGACTGATTAAATTAATAGGGTTGGTTATATAAATACGTGATACATTTAGTTTGGGCTAATGATCCATGATTGATTAGTGATGAACTAAGCTTATGTGAGAGTTAATGAAATGATTACTCCAAATGAATTATTGGATCAAAAGGCAAAGTGAATGAATTAGGGTTTACAAGTGACCCTTTCAATTCTACAATATATATGTAACCCCTATGCCCTAAAATCGCCACACAAGTATTTTAAGAAGAGTATATACGATTTTGGGTGCCTCCTAAACCTCTCTCATAATCATCCATTTGTTCTTGGAGTTTTGTGAAAAATTTGAGGCAACACATTTGAGGTGCTAAGCTCTTGTAAGGCCAAGTTCTACAAGCTACAACAAAGAGGTAATCATCTAACTTGCTTTTATGTTTCAATTATCAAAGTTGTATACTAGTTATACTTCATGCTTTGGAAAAATAAAATTGCATATATAATTAGAGAAAACTTAGATCCACAACATTAGGGTTGTATGTGCACCATAGGGATGCTATAGTGCTCAAAACCCATCACATACAAGTTAAGGCAGTATCATAACGAAAGCATAATAAAAGTAGTATGATGAGTTAAAAGATACGGGTAGGCCTTTTGATATGTAATTAGACCATGAGTAAATATAACATGATCAACTATATTTAATTCAGGTGTGACTAACATATGCCGGGTAATAGTCATTGTGAACAATGAGTCTAACACTTACAAAAAATCAAGAACTATAGAATCAAACATAAAGAATTAAAATACTATTGGAGTATTTTAGGATGAATACACTTAAACTTGTCATGCATTTCTCACCTTCTTGCACAAACATCATGGCAGGATTCCATGCACCAGCAGACCCCTATTTCCCTACAGGGAAATTAAGGTTCGATAGAAGATGATCCTGAAAAGGATCCCAAGGAGATCATGGAGGAGGAGCCCGAAGAAGAAGATTTTAAGGAAGAGCCAGAGGAAGAAGAAGAAGAAGAGTCAGAAAAAGAGTTTGATGCGGAGTCGGAGGTTATCAACCCTCCTTATGCTGCTAGGATTCCTGCAAATCGACTTGGCTATTAGTGACCTACACCCCGCTGGGAGAAAGATCTGGAGAGGTGGAGCCGACACCATCGCCAATGCCCTCCATTCGGCATGTAGTGAGATTTCTATAAGCTCAGCAACGGGGGACCGGCCGACAGGGCCCTCCTAGTCATGTAAGAGAATCATGGACCTCGGAGATCAGACTAGGGTGACGACAAACCAAGTTTTGGAGTTGGGAGCTGCTTTGGAAGTCACGGAGTCTAGACCTGGATAGAGACTACTATCCGATGGATAGACTCATTGAGGACCTTACCACCACGCAGGTAGATGTAAGGGAGTATCAGGAGAGGCACTCGGCCTTCGAGGAAAGAGTGATCACAGCTGAGTGTCGGCTATCAGAGCTAAAAGGCGCCTTGACTTCATCTTAGGTACCGCAAGGGACTACCCGTCGTGTGTAGGGTTCATCCTACTCACAATTTGTTATAGACTTGGTTTATGGGTATGAATTGGTGCTACCCTTTTTTCTGTATGTAGGACCAACCCTACGTACAACTGATTACACTATTCGGAGGGTCGTTATATTGTCAAATTCTTATCTTTTGATGTACTATAGACCTCCTTAGGGACAATTTTCCCCAAAATTTTTATACTAGGACTTTACCTTCAATGAAACGAATACATATTTCATTTTACTGGATGTTGTTATCCGCTTTGTCTTTTCTTTTCATTTTTATTTAATATAGTAAAATTTCAATTATAAAGTACATGTGACTCATAATAACAACTAGATTCGATACAAACAAGGTGCTCCATTACAGTAGTGTCCAGACCATAACTCAAATCAAAAACTTATCGTCATTCCACCTTGTGGCAGAAAATGTTGCCCTGAAGATATAACGGGTGCAAGAACAATACATCGGTGCCACCACCGCCACCACCTCCCCCCATAAACGGACATTGTAGTGTTCCAAGTTGCAGTGACCGCTACTGTAGCTATTGTAGTGGCCCAACTCAACAGTAGTAGCGAGGGAGGCGGAAATGGAACAAACAGTTCAAATAAAAGTGAAAACCAAGGGCACCCAAGGGAATGCACTTATAAAGACTTTGTAAACTGCAAGCCCAAGCCCTTCAATGGAAGCGGTGGCATCATTGATCTGACACTGCCGCACCTAGGAGCTTGCAAAGAAATAGCAAATGGTGGAAAGTGTTGGGTTTTGAGCATTCTAACACTCCTATGGTGTACATGCAACCCTATAAACTTTGGATCTCTGTTTTCTCTATTATACATGCAAATAAGAACTTTCCAAGGCTTTAATTCTAACTAGCATACTATGAGGTAACTATACTACAAAGTCTAGTTAGATGACATACCTTTTGGTGTAGCTTGATGTCTTCAAGCTTTAAGAGCTTAGCCCCAATAGTGTGGAAGTCTCAAATGGAATCACAAATCACCAAAACACCTTGGAAGACTTTAGAGAATATGGATACTTGGTTCTCTCTAGTGAAATTGGCTAGCCCTCTTAGTGTACCCACACTAGTGCCTATTTCACCAACCAAGGACATCTTTATATAGTGTGGAGGATTAGGGTTAAACCCTAATACCCATGACCTTTCATTTCCTAGGATCCATGGGTTAAAGCTCTATGGACTATCCATGAAGACTTAGCCCAACCTCAATGAACTTGGCCCACTACACATATATATCTAAGAGTCCATATTTAATTAGTTCATTTTGATCACTTAATTAATTATAAATTAATTCTTGATCAATACTAATTAAATAATATGATTATATTAATATATTAGAACTTATAATATATTAATATAAATCATAAATATACTATTCTCAAAAAACTATCCATATAAATTGTGCCGGTGAAGTGCAACCCAAATGGACCATGCCGGGTCGGGTCAAGTACATACCAAATATAGTTATGGACTTAGACATTAATCCAACAGTCTCCCACTTGGATAAGTCTAAAACTATTATTGAGTATGACTTCAAAACCTAACTGGCAATCGTAGCTCTTAAAGTCGTTGTCGAACTCTGATCTTGTCAACGAACTTGGCCATTAGATAAGGGATCATATATTCCTCCATTCTAGATATCATACGGACTGAGACATGGATTATAATCATTCTCTCTGTCCATTTGTTGTTTCCCGATTTCCGATTCATGACGACTGACTGATTGAACAAATCAAATCGTCCTGGCTTGGCCAAGCACTCACATGTGTCATCATTAAATCATCGAGGGGCCCACAGATATCACTTTTATCCTGAAGGTAAAAGGAATGGATAAACTTCGACTCATATGGCTTGTTATGCTACTTGTTGAATCATACACAAAGGCACGTTTTATAACAACGAGTTACCGAATGCGTTTTCGTGCAATCAATGTACAACTAACTCATAGTAACAACTCATATCTCTACGTTTGAAGAATATAAGATATTATCGTCTCATGATCACTCGTGATAAAATCCATGAAGTGATTCCAATAAGCGCAGGTTGAATCCAATACTCAGAACTTATGAGCACTCATGAGTGTTGTAGCCCTTTTTCCAACATCTTAGACCTCTACAAGCCAACCCATGCCAGTCTTAATTCATATCTACTTCCAACATATGACCGACTGTGGATGGTTTGAATAACTTAGTCATTCCGGAAGAATAACCTATTTTATTCTGGAAGTCAAAACATGCAAAGTGAAACACAAGAATAAATGAATCAAATATGGTATCAAACCCTATGAATATAAATAAACACTTTTATTTATCACCATACTGATTACTCATTATTCATTGTTTTGGTTTTATCAACTTTATACTTGAATTAAAAACACTAGTTGTCCCATGCTCCAAGCATGTACACTATGTTTTTTCTTAAACAATAGCTTTGCCATACACCAAGTATGCACTCTATGTTTGTCTATGATCCTTACTTTGTGACTTAGATCGATTGAACATAACTCCAATGATCATCTTTTCACAGTTCCAAACCCTTACTACAAATGCAAGAATTCCAAATTCATGCCATTTACCGAAATCTGTTAGATTCTAAACTTATATGCATTAATCCTCTTGTAATGATTATACACAAATTCACTTGGCAACAATCATTATAGAGCATTCCAAAGGAGATCAACTCCTTGGAAACATCCTTCTTATATTAAGTTTCTTAATCTTACACAGATTGATTGAACAACTTTCTATCTTTGAACCATTTCCATATTCCATTTTGACTATCACTTCTGAACAGGAGTTGCCTCCTTACAGATTATGTCAATATGGTTCTTCTAGAATTAATACTATACTTCCAACTGTCCTTGAGCAACGAATCTTTGGTAAACCTTAGATTGTCCTTGACAATTGCTTAATCATTTTAGTCATATCCAATTCTAGACCTTTTCCCTACTTAATGCCCCAAGCATTTGGAAAATTTTGGAAAGGATAAATATAGCACATGTAATCGATCCTATATCCGAAGCATATGGGACACGATCCATGATGTCTCACATAAAGACTAAACCAGTCTTTTGCTATAATATTTCCATATCTATTTGCCATGTTCTCATAATTCAGATTATGAAAAGGGATGCCGTAATCATAATCAAATTTTAGAACACAAATAATTAACCCATATATAGAATTTCCTTATGTTGAGCCATTCCAACATGAAATTCATATATATTCTTGACTAAATACGATTAAAACCTCAATCTAAGCTTTTAGATTTGAGATGAAGTATAATTTGCTCTCCCTTAATTATAGCAAAACAACTTTTTCCCAATTAAGACCTTTTGTTTTTCTATAATTAACATTGCTAACTTGCAACCTTTATCATAATTATCATGCTCCCACTGACATGATGATCATTAGCATAACACTTATGCTCCCACTAGCGTTGACATGTACCCAGAAATCAACTGGACTTCTAGAAATCATTACTTTATTGACTTTCTTACCAAAGTTCAGATTTCTGATACTAGATTGCCTTGATAAGACTTTATCAATATCATACACCTCTCTTTGATAGCTCACATGTGTGTCTAAAAAATTTCAGAACTATGAAAAGGGATGCCGTAATCATAGTCTAAGTTGTTTAGACCTTTTGCCATTTCTCATAAGTGAATGTTAGTGTGCCGGTTAACCACGCACGCTCCTCTAACGACTTTGAGAACCGCAAATATCACAATTGCTATCTACTTAAAATCTACTTAGTGAAAGAGTTTCCTTACCATCATTTTCATGAATCGAAGAGAAACCTTACGACACTTAGATTTTATGGTGTAAGCGTTCCTATCCATGTGAATTTGTGAAAACCATAACCACATGACTAGGTTAGTGACAAATCCTAACTCATATGGATTGAACTTGTGCAATTTTAACTTCTTGCCAGCTGGCAGCTCAAGGGCCTGCCATTGCTTCCAAGTAGTTATCCAAAAAATTGAGAACATGTAGAACTCAAATGTATAGCCAATTTAACTGGAATGGGCACAGAAATGTCAACACGATAGGTTATAAACCTCTAGTTGTGTGCTAGTGATGAAATACAAGTTTTTTTTCTTGACTACTTCTTGAAACCCTTTCAGGATCTTTTAGACTCCCACTGTCTCCTTGACCTATAAGACTTTCTTGTCAAACATCCAAGAGATAGTGCGGATTCTAATCAAGACAAACACTTCACACAATTGGCCTTAGTTGGTCTTTGTTTTATCCAAAACATCACAACTTACCAATTTCAAATGTACAAGAGTAGAAAACTTTTACTCTTACATTTGAGAAGTGTTTTAAACCTTCTTTAAGATATGTCACTCAAATTACAATCTTGGAGTATGACTCTAACACTTGTATTGGAACGAAGTATGACTCATTTTCTTGATTTAACCATTCCAACAATTCAAGTTCCTCTTCTTAGTCATAAAAATGCACTAAGATTTCCTTAGAGAACTAATTTTGCTATGGTTTCTTAATCATTAAGATGATCACAAAACTGATACTAAAGTACTCTCCCATCTTTTCCGATTTGAGAAACTTTTATCTTTTTGCCTAAGTTGATTCTTCTTATTCGCTCTGCCTTATATTGGAACCTTTTCCAATGTCTCAGAATTACACTTAAGCTTGTAAGTATAATCATATTTACTGAGCTTTAGTAAACTATGACGAATAGTCTTATCGATCTTTTGTGGTGGACTTAATCAGTGCACAAGAATGTGTACTTGATCCCTTAGTCCATTACTTGTCTCACACATACATGTGAACAATTAATTAGTCTTAATTTTCCAATACTTGAAAGTTCTCATTCATCATGCTATACAATTTGCATGATTCCAAGTTTATATCCAACTAAAACTTGGGTGATGAGAATCTTTCCTTATTTGGTAAATTTAGACACTACCACAAATGAAAGAATCAAATTCATATTTCCAATATTGCTATCAATGGAATCATATAAACAACATCTTTTTTTCCCAAATGCCATTGTAAGGATATTTTAAAATAAATAAAATTAAAAATTTTTCTTTTATTTTAAAACTTTGCGGAAAAACTAATCCTTACAATGCAGATGTATGAAAACTTGTTGTCATCTATTCGTAAGCAATCTATCATAACTCTTAAGCACGTGTTCAAAATTCTGATCACCGAACCATACGATTGAAATCCATCTTCGCGATCAGAATCAGCATATTGACTTTAGAGTTAGACAATGGACTTTACCTGAAATAAATTCAAACTTATTGACTTTACCATCCTTAGGTAAGTTTGGCAGTTTCGTAACCAAAGCCCCTTCCTTTGGCAATAGAAACATATGGACATCTTTTGGGAGATATTCAAGATAGTTGATTTAACGTCCTTTATATAACACCCAATATGAAATATTAAGGCTAGAACCCAACAAACTATCATATAACATGGAAGAGGGATGTCGTAATCCAAGCTATAGAATATTTGAAGGTAGGTGAATGAAGATTCACCAATTTCCACCATGAAAAATGAAATAATTAATTAGGTTTTAATTTGGATTTGAAATTCCTAGATCTTTGAGATTCATTGAACTTTTAATGGCATCTTTCAATCTTGAGTGTGCCCTTCAGGTTTTGTGACTGGGATGCCGAGGATCACAAAACAAGGTGTGAAGTAACCATGCAAATTACTTGGTACCCTTAAGTGTTTACCCCTCAATCGATGTGCCGGTTAAACACACATGCTCCATCGATACTATGATAAGCATTAAGTTACCCTTTGCCTACCTTGTTAAATACGAGTTAGTGTGCCGGTTAACCACACACGCTCCACTAACCGACTTAAACAAAGTGCAATGTGTAATTTCATGGATTAGCACCTTATTCACATTTTCCTAAGTAACTAAGATTAGGTATTATTAAGAGTTTAGTTACTTAGTATTTATCATTAATACTTTTAATGAAGGGAGAATTATAGTCCTGTCAAACCCATTCAGCTAACGACCCTCCACCAGTCAAGGAAGCGGTAGGTGAGAGTGGACACCCATTAAACTGCCGTTTTATAGGCAGTAACCTTATACCCCCCTTATAGACCGACTTCGTGAATGAGGCCTACTAATGGTAAGACTGACTTTACTCTTATACATATATATAAATATTATTAACTTATAGTATTACAAAGTATAAGGGTTGAATTTTAACTCTTTAAAATTCTAAGGGATTAACTTGGAATTAAAGTATTCATAAAAGAAAACTTTTCAAATTCCAAAACTTGAGGGCATGTTTTGAAACTATTCAAAACTCTTGGATTTTCATAACTTATGAGTTTTAATTAAAGTATTAGAACTTTTAATGAAGAGACTCTTGGACATCCATAACTTGAGGACAAGTTATGGAGCCATAAAAACTATTTATAAGAAAAGACTCTTGATTTTTTTTTATAACCTAAGGCATTTTTATGAGTTTTTAAGATTCATAAATGTGACTTTTCATATAACTTGAGGACAAGTTACAAAAACACATTTTATGAACAACTTTTAGATTAATTTGGATTGAAAACATCTAACACATATTTTTTCATTAATCTAAAAATAACTCATAAAATAAGGAAACATAAAACTTTTGGTAATCCATAACTTATGGAGTTAAATGTTTGTTTTATGATGAAACTTTTTATGTTCCATAACTTAAGAATAAGTTATGGAATTCTTTAAAACATTAACACCAAATTTTGTAACTCCATAAAGACTTTGAATCAATTTTTTTAAACCTTTTCATATCCATAACTTATGGAGGTTTCAAAAAACTCTTTAGATCAAACTTTTAAAACTAATAAAATAATCATATGATTTTATCCTTTACTAAATTTGACCTAATTCAACTCATATAGCAAATGATTCAAGTTTTACAAATAATTAGTTTTTCACAAAAAAAAAGTAATTATCTTAAAATTTGACAAACGTCATGTTTTTTTTTTCCTTTTTTTCAACTTTGAAAATAAAACATTTGCATCAATATAACAGAAAACAACCCATGGCTCTGATACCACTGTTGGGTTTGGAGCATTCTAACACTCCTATGGTGTACATGCAACCCTATAAACTTTGGATCTATGTTTTCTCTATTATACATGCAAATAACAACTTTCCAAGGCTTTAATTCTAACTAGCATACTATGAGGTAACTATACTACAAAGTCTAGTTAGATGACATACCTTTTGGTGTAGCTTGATGTCTTCAAGCTTTAAGAGCTTAGCCCCAATAGTGTGGAAGTCTCAAATGGAATCACAAATCACCAAAACACCTTGGAAGACTTTAGAGAATATGGATACTTGGTTCTCTCTAGTGAAATTGGCTAGCCCTCTTAGTGTACCCACACTAGTGCCTATTTCACCAACCAAGGACATCTTTATATAGTGTGGAGGATTAGGGTTAAACCCTAATACCCATGACCTTTCATTTTCTAGGATCCATGGGTTAAAGCTTCATGGACTATCCATGAAGACTTAGCCCAACCTAAATGAACTTGGCCCACTACACATATATATCTAAGAGTCCATATTTATTTAGTTCATTTTGATCACTTAATTAATTATAAATTAATTTTTGATCAATAATAATTAAATAATATGATTATATTAATATATTAGAACTTATAATATATTAATATAAATCATCAATATACTATTCTCAAAATACTATCCATATAAATTGTGCCGGTGAAGTGCAACAAAAATGGACCATACTTGGTCGGGTCAAGTACATACCAAATATAGTTATGGACTTAGACATTAATCCAACAGAAAGTTCATGCCGCTACCGCCCCTGCCGTACCCACACCTACCAAGCCATATGTTGGTACACTCCTAAAGTGTGACAAGTGCAATTATCACCACAACGGCACCTTCTAGGAAATGCATTGTACAAATTGCTACACGAAGGGGCACACTACCCGATACTGCAAAACATCCGCACAACAGGCCACCTAACCCACAAATATTGGGGTGAGCCAAGCGTGACATGGTTATGGGGAAATTGTGACATCCCCAAAATCATAGCCAGAAAAGACCAGTTTCATTTATGCTTTTAAAATAATTTCAGAGTATATCCTTTTGATTTAAAAGAGTTGCGGAATTTGTTCGCAAAAATAAAATATGATAATATAATATTTACGAAAGCATTTCATAAAGAAGTGTATTTTCATTATATAATCAAAACTCGGGATGTCATGTTCGGATACAGACACAAAAGCATAAACAACAAAAGATAGACCATACAACAGTTACATATAACAACTGGTTTAATAAATCAAATAACTTGATGATTCATCCATCTTATGCCCTCGCGCCACTACCTGTAATACAAATAAACTGAGTGGGTCAAGCTTGGGAGCCTGGTGAGCATATAGGGTTTTCAACCCGCAACAAATAATTATATTTACTTTTACCAACCAACCATAACCCGATTACCCATTCTCGTTATCCTCACTTTACGTCCCTAAAACAATATCTATCTCAAGGGAGCTAATGTAGGAATTTCATCGAGACGGACATTTCTGCAAAGGGGTTTCCTCAACAGTAGGCGTCCTAAAAGCAACCATGAGGGGGATAGAGTACACCGGTGAACACATCATTCAAACCACCTACAGGTTATAAGCCTGCTAGCATTCCAAAGGACTGTCTAGAAAGAGTATGTGGTCATTATCCATACTCCGCTGAATAACTAGATCAACAACAACATCGAGGCCTCTCATCTGTTTATCACACATCAACTATCTACCCATGTTCTACCCAACATATTAGTTGATAAAAATATATATTTTTATACATAGTTTATAACCTGTATAGCATTCTCATTCGATACATATTCCAAACAACAGATGAGACACATACACATAACACGTATATCATAGAGAATAAATCATACCTATGAGATAGAAGAAAGTGAATATACATTCACACATATAACCAACAAAATATACACATAACATGTATTTTGTATAAAATACTTCGTAATTATGCGTTAGAAGAAAGTAACTACACACTCACTTGATCAGAAGATGATCGGACAGCACTACGACTTGTAGAAGTAGTATTCTTCGGTAGATCTGGAAGATCTTCAAAAAAACGGGCTTCTCGCGGGCAGAGCTTCGGCTCGGGAATTGCACTTCTCGGGATCTTCGGGGCTTCGAAACTTGCTTCGGGGCTCGTGAATGATACCAGGGCTTCGGGGTATAAGTTGCACGCAAAACGGGGTGAAAACGTGTGAGGAAGAAAGAATGGAGCAAGAGATCTCGGCTGCCCTCGCATTCCTTTTATAGATGACGAGACCTCGCATTATGATGGGCGTAATGCTCCGGTACGCGGGTCGTACTCCGGATTCGTCATCGCTTACGTCATCGGAGCTCTTGAGTGCGAGGCGGTGCATGCTTCGGGGTACGTTGGGCGTACTCAACTACGTTGGGTGTAGTTCGGATCAGATTGCTGACTCCTTCGGATAATCATTAAAGATTAAATAATAATTATTAATCATTTAAAAATTCGGAAATTCATATCTTCTTCATACGAACTCTGTTTTCTATGTTCTTTATATACACGCGTAGGCAAGACTCAGCTCTACAACTTTCGTTTAGACTCCGTCGGCTAATTTTGAATTTATTTTTATTATTTATTTTTAGTTTGACGCGACAGGAAAACTCCATTATAAATTGATAACTTCTTTATCTGACGTCCGTTTCCGTCTGCCTTTTCACCAATGCACTACTATCAACGAGATCCGCGATTCTCGTTTAGATTATTTCGACCAACAGTCACTCGATCTCGAATCGAGTATTCAGGTTGCATACTGCTAAGTCGAAACTTTAGAAAATCATAACTTCCTCATACGAAGTCAGATTCGGACATTCTTTTTATGCACGCTCTCGGTTTAGCGAACTCTAAGACTTTCGTTTAGATTGCTTAGGCTAAATATCGATCTAATATAAATTTCTCTTTTTACGTCATACAACGTTGTCGGTTCTGTCGCGAAAATTCGACAGGTCATAACTTCTTCGTTATAACTTGGATTTTCTTTATATATTCGGAAAGCTCGTTACGACCACTATGTCTTTATGTATCGATATCAGGCTTATCTAACATTTAATTTTCACGATTATTTTCATTTTTAATTCATTTAAGCCACATAATTAAGCAATTAAGCGTAAAACACATAATACTCAAATAATACCTTCTTATTATTTTAAAATGGGTTACAAAGGTTAACCTAGACTATTACATCGCTATTAATGAAAAGCCCAAAAACACAGGCGTTACAATTTTCTCCGTCTTAGAATGATTCCATCCCCAGAATCACACATCAACAAACAAATGTGGGTAGCGACTCATCATGTCACTCTCCGTCTCCCAGGTGAGATTTGGCCCATTCGTGTGTTTCCATCGGACAAGCACTAACTCGACCATCTTGCGTCGCAACTTCTTAGTCTTTCGGTCAACAATTGCCTCTGGTTCTTCAATCAACCTTTTGTGCTCATCGATTCTCAACTCCGAAAGTGGAATCATGTCGGGAACTTCTCCCGTGAACTTCCTCAAATAACACACATGGAAAGTGTTAAGAATTCCATTCAGTTCTTCTGGTAGTTCCAGCATGTAAGCTTGGTTCCCAATCCTCTGAAGAACTTTAAACGGTCCAATAAACCTTGGACTTAATTTTCCCCTTTTACCAAATCTTATATGTCCCTTCCACGGCGAGACTTTAAGCAAAACCGAATCTCCAACTTCAAGAGTCATCGGTCTTCGCTTGTTGTCAGCGTAGCTCTTTTGACGATCCTGAGTTGCTAACATTCTTTCCCTAATTATCTTCAACTTTTCAGCAGTTTGATGGACTATCTCCGGTCCCATAAACTGCTTTTCCCCAGCCTCAAGCCAACAAGACGGCGTACGACACTTCTGTCCGTACAATTCTTGATAAGGTGCCATTTTATGCTCGAGTGGAAACTATTATTGTAGGAAATTTCTACCAAAGGTAAATGTTCATCCCAATTACCTTGGAATTCTAGGGTACATGCTCTCAGCATATCTTCAAGTGTTTGTATTGTCCGTTCGCTCTGACCATCAGTCTGTGCATGGTAAGTTGTACTTAAACACAACTTGGTACCCAATTCCTCTCGTAGACTTTTCCAAAATCGCAAGGTGAAACGGCTGTCACGATTTGACACAATCATTAACGGAACACCGTGAAGCCTCACAATTTCCTTCACGTAAGAATTCGCAAGATTTTCGATAGACCATTTCTCATTTGCTGCTATGAAATGCGCACTCTTAGTGAATCGATCAACCACCACCCAAATCATGTCGTGACCATTTTTTGTTCTGGGCAGTTTGGTGACAAAATCCATAGCAATGTCTTCCGACTTACCCATAGGCACAGGCAATGGTTCTAAACTCCCGTACGGTTTCTGATGTTTTGTCTTTACTCTCGCACAAGTCACACACTCGGCCACATACTTTGCAACATCAAGCTTCATCGTCGGCCACCAGTAGTAGGGTTTCAGGTCCCTATACATTTTAGTCCTACCGGGATGAATCGAGTACATGGTCTTATGAGCTTCTTCCATCAGAAGATCTCTGACTCCTCCTGTCCTAGGTATCCAAATCCGATCTTGGAATACCTTCAGTCAAAGACTGTTTATACCGAACACCAACGTTTTGCCCAAACGTTCTTCTTTTCGATCATTCTTCACAGAAGCTTCCTCTTGAGCTTTCTTTATACTCTCCACAATTGTCGAGACAACTTCTATTCTCATTGCTCTTGGCCTTTTTCTTTCAAGATTGACTTTCCGACCGAGAGCATCAGCAACAACATTAGCCTTACCGGGGTGGTAAATAATTTCGCAGTCGTAGTCCTTAAGTAACTCTAGCCAACGTCGTTGCCTCATCTTCAATTCCTTCTGACTAAAGAGATATTGGAGACTCTTATGATCAGTGAAAAGTTTGCACTTCGTGCCATAGAGGTAATGCCTCCATATTTTCAGAGCGAAAACTACCGCTGCCAACTCCAAATCATGAGTTGGGTAGTTCTTTTCATGCTCTTTCAGCTGTCGAGACGCATATGCGATCACCTTTTCCCTTTGGGTCAAAACACAACCCAACCCAACACTCGACGCATCGCTATAAACAGCGAAGTGTTCAACTCCATCGGGTAGATAAAGTATCGGTGCCTCACATAGTTTCTTCTTTAGCTTCTCGAATGCTTCTTTATGCTTATCACTCCAAGCATAAGCAGCTTCTTTGTGGGTGAAAGCTGTTAATGGACTAGCGATCGAAGAAAAGCTTTGGTTAAACCTTCGGCAATATCTGGCTAATCCTAAAAAGCTTCGGATCTCTGTTGGACTTTTCGGTTGTTCCGACTTCATTACAGCTTCAATTTTTGATGGATCAACCATTATACCTTCTTGGTTGACCATGTGACCAAAGAATTAGACTCCTCGAATCTAAAAATCACATTTGGAGAACTTTTCATACAACTTCTCCTTCTTCAACACTTCCAACACTTCTCGCAAGTGTCGGCGATGCTCTTCTTGGCTTTTCGAGTAAATTAGAATGTCATCTATGAACGCTATCATAGATTTATCGAGGAACGGATTACAAACCCGATTCATTAAATCCATGAATGCTGCTGGAGCATTGGTTAGTCCAAATGACATAACCAAAAACTCTTAGTGTCCATATCGCGTTCTGAATGCAGTCTTCTCGATATCTTGATGTCTTACTTTCAGCTGATGATATCCTGACCTTAGGTCGATCTTTGAAAAATAACTTGAGCCTTGAAGCTGATCGAACAGGTCATCAATCCTTGGCAACGGATATCTATTCTTTATCGTTGCTTTATTCAGCTCTCTGTAATCAATGCACATTCTCATACTTCCATCCTTCTACTTTACAAATAGCACCAAAGCTCCCCGGGGCGATGAACCAGGTCTAACGACACCTTTGTCAAATAACTCCTGAAGTTGCATCATCAGCTCCTTCATCTCTGTCGGTGCTAGTCGGTAAGGTGCTTTTGCTATTGGCGTCGTCCCTGGTAACAAGTATATTCTAAACTCCACTTGTCTATCAGGTGGTAATCCAGGAACATCTTCGCGAAATACTTCCGGATAATCACACACAACAGGAATGCTCTGCATCTCCTTTTTCTCCTTGTTTGCATCAACCACTAATGCCAAATATGATGTACATCCTTTGGCCAAACACTTTCTGGCTTTCATTAAAGAAATCATCCCAGAATTTACTCTGCGTTTGTCCCCATATACCATAAATGACCCTTTCCCTTGCTGGTTTACCTTGACTATCTTCTTTCTGCACAATATCTCAGCATCATTGGCGCTAAGCCAATCGATTCCCAAAACGATGTCGAAACCATTCAGTTCGATAGGCAATAATTCCTCGTGGAACTTATTTCCATTCAAGTCAATTAAGATGTTTTTCATATGACGGCTAACAGGTACAAACTTTCCAGTAGCAACTTCGACTAATAAAGCATTATCTAGTCTATCGACAGGCAAAGCTAGTTTTCTACAAAATTCATGGGAAATATAGGAGTAGTTGGCTCCAGAATCAAACAAAATTTGGGCACGATTTATTTATGAGAAAGGTACCTGAAGCGACATCAACTTCATCTTTAGCAGCTTCCAGTGTCATCTGGAATGCTCTCGCCTTTGGCTTTGGCGGAATGTTGGGTCTTGTTGCCTCCTTCTTTTTCGGACAATCCTTCGAGATGCGACCCTCCTCACCGCAACCATAGCAAAATTTCTTGGTGGGGTGGATTCGTTGGCATAATGCCCTGGATTTCTACATTTGAAGCATGTGGCTTCCCCACCACATTTCCCATGATGCTTCTTCTTACATATGTCGCACCATTTTGCTTCGCCTCCTCCACCTCCTCTCGAACTAGACTTCGAGAATTTACCCTTTTTACTGGACCCCGAGGATCCATTGCTTTTCCTCTTTTCACCAACCTATGACCTCTCAAGACCTTTCTACCTGATCTGGGTATCAACATTTCTAGCAGCCCAGATAGCGGCTTTCAGTGTGGTTGCTTGCTTAACCATTGGACCATAGTCCGCTGGTAGTCCGAGGGCAAACTTGTTGACCTTAGAGAGTTCTGTTGGTACTAAATATGGGATAAGCTTCATCTTTTCTATGAAACTAGCAGCGTATTCACTAACGCTCAATTTCCCCTTCTTCAAATTTTGAAACTCATTATTGATTTCCAGAAGGTCCCGCTCAGAGCAGTATTGCAGTTTCAGTTGTTACACAAAGTCTTCCCAAGACATTTTGCTCGCTTCTCCCTTGGGCATAGAGTTAGCTAACAACTTCCACCAATACAACAGACACTTAATCCACAATCTTTACTTAGCACTCTAAGTTTAACTCTAAAAATCCTACAAATTCCTAGTTAGCTTAAATTAATGCTCTGATACCAACTGTGACATCCCCAAAATCACAGCCAGAAAAACCGATTTCATTTATGCTTTTAAAATAGTTTCAGAGTACATCCTTTTGATTTAAAAGATTGTGGAATTTATTCCCAAAAACAAAGTATGATAAAATGATATTTACCAAAGCATTTCATAAAGAAATGTATTTTCATTATATAATCAAAACTCGGGATGTCATGTTCGAATACAGACACAAAAGCATAAACAACAAAAGATAGACCATATAACAGTTACATATAACAACTGGTCTAATAAATAGAATAACTTGATGATTCATCCATCTTATGCCCTCACGCCACTACCTATAATACAAATAACCTGAGTGGGTCAGGCTTGGGAGCCTGGTGAGCATATAGGGTTTTCAACCCGCAACAAATAATTATATTTACTTTTACTAACCAACCATAACCCGATTACCCATTCCCGTTATCCTCACTTTACGTCTCTAAAACAACATCTATCTCAAGGGAGCTAATGTAGGAATTTCATCGAGACGGACATTTCTGCAAAGGGGTTTCCTCAACAGTAGATGTCCTAAAGGCAACCATGAGAGGGATAGAGTACACCAGTGAACACATCGTTCACAACACCTACAGGTTATGAGCCTGCTAGCGTTCCACAGGACTCTCTAGAAAGAGTTTGTGGTCGTTATCCATACTCCGCTGAATAACTAGATCAACAACAACAGCATCGAGGAGTCTCATCTGTTTATCACACATCAACTATATATTTTTATACATAGTTTAAAACATGTATAGTATTCTCATTCACTACATATTCCAAACAACAGATGAGACATATAGTCATAAAACGTATATGATAGAGATTAAATCATATCTATGAGATAGAAGAAAGTGAATATACATTCACACATATAACCAACAAACACACATATAACCAACAAAATATATACATAACACGTATTTCGTATAAAATACTTCGTAATTATGCGTGAAAAGAAAGTAACTACACTGTCACTTGATCAAAAGATGATCGGACAGCACTACGACTCGTAGAAGTAGTATTCTTCGGTAGATCTGGAAGATGTTCACAAAAACCGGGCTTCTCGCGAGAAGAACATCAGCTCGGGAATTGCACTTCTCGGGATCTTCGGGGCTTCAGGACTTGCTTCGGAGCTCGGGAATGAGACCTGGGATTCGAGGTATAAGTTGCACAAAAAACGGGGCGCAAAAAGCGAGAAGAAGAAAGAATGGAGCAAAAGATCTCGGCTGCCCTTGCATTCCTTTTATAGAGGCTGAGTCCTCGCATTAAGTTGGGCGTAATGCTCCGGTACACGAGGCGTACTCCGGATTCGTCATCGCTTACATCATTTTAGCTGTTGAGTGCGAGGCGATGCATGCATCGGGGTACGCTAGGCGTACTCAACTACGCTGGGCGTAGTTCGGATCAGATTGTTGACACCTTCGGATAATAATCCGAATTAAAGATTAAATAATAAATATTAATCATTTAAAAACTTAGGAAATTCATATCTTCTTCATACCAACTCCGTTTTTGACGTTCTGTATATCCACGCATAGGTGAGACTAAGCTCTACAACTTTCGTTTAGACTCCGTCGGCTAATTTTGACTTTATTTTTAGTAAGCCGGGACAGGAAAACTCATTTATAAATTCATAACTTCTTCATCTAACGTCCATTTTCGTCTGTCTTTTCACCAATGCACTCCTATCAATGAGATCCTCGAATCTCGTTTAGATTATTTCGACCAACAATCACTCGATCTCGAATCGAGTATTCGGGTTGCATACTGCTAAGTCGAAACTTCAGAAAATCATAACTTCCTCATACGAAGTCAGATTTGGACGATCTTTTTATGCATGCTCTCTGTTTAACGAACTCTACGACTTTCGTTTAGATCGTTGTGGCTAAATATCTCTCTAATGTAAATTTCTCATTTTACGTCATTCAGCATTGTCGGTTCTATCGCGAAACTTTGACAGGTCTTAACTTCTTCGTTATAGCTCGGATTTTAGCATTCTTTATATATTCTGAAAGCTCGTTACGACCACTACGTCTTCATGTATCGATATCGGGTTATCTAACATTTAATTTTCACACTTATTTTCATTCTTAATTTATTTAAGCCAAATAATTAAGCAATTAAGCATAAAACACATAATACTCAAATAATACCTTCTTATTATTTCGAAACGGGTTACAAATGTTAACCTAGACTATTACATCTCTACTAATGACAAGCCCAGAAACACAGGCGTTACAGAAATAGGGCACTACAAGAGGAACTTCTGAAGGCCAATAACAGAAATACTAGGCGCAACAGAAAGGTCCTCACAATAGGACACGAGGAGCAGATGAAAGACCCTGTAGTGCTCACCGGTACCTTCCTCCTCAATAACATTTATGCATGCATAGTATTTGATAGTGGAGCGGAGAGAAGCTTTGTGAGTCATAATTTTAAATGCCTACTCAAACAAAACCCATAAACACAAAACAAAACATTCACCGTAGATATGGCCAACGGAAAAACATAAACAAGAAATGATTGATACATAGGATGAACACTAACTTTGAACAACCAATCCTTCCGAATGGACTTAATTCCAGTTACCATAAGGAGTTTTGATGTTATCATCGGCATGCACTGGCTAAGTACTCACGGTAATGATATTATGTGTTACGAGAAGGTTGTTCGCCTTCACCTACCAAGTAAAGAAACCTTGGTCATATATGGTGACAAACCCAATACGAACCTCTGAATCATCTCGTGTATCAAGGCCCTGAAGTGGCTACACAAGAAGAACCATGCCTTTTCAACCCACATAGTCGATAAGAAGAAAGGTGAAAAGGACATTAAGGACATCTTGGAGGTTTGTAACTTCCCCGTCGCATTTCCTGAAGATCTACCGAGAGTGCCCCCCGAACGACAGGTTGAATTCAGAATCAACTTGATACCCGGAGCCACGCCAATCGCTAAGTCGACATACCGCTTAGCTCCTGCGGATATGCAAGAACTTTCCGATCAATTGAGTGAACTGCTGGACAAGAGGTTCATTAGGCCTAACTTCTCGTCTTGGGGAGCTCCGGTCTTATTCATAAAGAAGAAGGACGGATCGTTTCGCATGTGCATTGATTACCGAGAACTAAACAAGCTTACCTTCAAAACCCGATACCTTCTTCCCCGAATCGACGGCCTATTCGACTAGCTACAAGGATCGAGTTACTTTGCAAAGATAGGTCTAAGATCCGGGTACCACCAGCTGCAGGTCCGGGAGGAAGATATCCCCGAGTCCGCCTTTCAAACTCGCTATGGTCACTATTAATTCGTAGTAATTCCCTTTCGTCTAACAAATGTGTCTGCGACATTCATGGACCTAATTAACTGAGTGTGTCCACCTTACTTAGAAAAATTCATTATTGTATTCATCGATGACATACTCGTCTACTCACGGAGTAAGGAAGAACACAGTCAAAAACTACGACAAGTCTTGGAAACTTTAAGGGCAAAGAAGTTGTATGTGAAGTTCTCCAAATGTGAATTCTAGATCCAAAAAGTGGACTTCTTAGGTCATGTGCTTAGCAAAGAAGGGATACACGTGGAGCCTTCCTAAATCAAGGCAATCGAAGGTTGGGCAACACCAAGAACCCCAATGGAGATCAGGCAATTCTCAGGCCTTGCTGGTTACTATAGGAGGTTTATACAGAATTTCTACAATATCGCTAATCCGTTCACCGCTCTAACCTAGAAGGGTATAACCTTCATCTAAGAGAGGAAACAAGAGGCTGCTTTCCAAACCTTGAAACAAGCTCTATGCAACGCCCCGGTCTTGTCTCTCCCAGAAGGGGCGAAAGACTTCGTTGTCTATTGGGACCCATCCAATCAAAGACTAGGTTGCGTACTCACGGACCGAGGGAAAGTCATTACCTACGTGTCAAGATAACTAAAGACCCACGAGGTGAACTACACCACACATGACCTCGAGCTGGGAGCAGCAGTGTTCGTCCTAAAGATCTGGAAGCACTACCTTTACGGTACAAAATGCACCATTTTCACGTATCACAAGAGCCTCAAGTACATTCTCAATCAGAAGGATCTTAACATGAGACAACAGCGATGGGTAGAACTACTAAATGATTACGAATGCTAGATTGGATATCATCTGGGCAAGGGCAATGTAGTAGTAGATTCACTAAGCCAAAAAGAATACTCGGGTCGCCGAGTAAAGTCACTAACCTTGACTATCCGTTCCCACTTGTATTCACAGATTAGAGAGGCACATCTAGAAGCCTTGTAGCTCGAGAATTTCATAAATGAAGCCTTGCAAGGGATGGATAAGAACCTTACAGTCAAAGACGATGGAGCCTACTACCTCATTGATCGAATCTGGACATTGAATTTCGGTGGGTACAGAGACGTTGTTATGAATGACGCCCACAAGACAAAGTACTTTGTCCTTCCAGGTTCAGACTAGATGTACCTAGACCTCAAGAAACTTTATTGGTGGTCGAACATCAAAGTCGAGATCGCTACCTACGTGGGCAAATGTCTGACTTGTGCCAAACTCAAGGTAGAGTACTAGAAGCCCTCGAGTTTGCTACAATGACCAGACATACCCGAGCGGAAGTGGGAGCGGATAACCATGGACTTCATAACCAACGTGTCCAAGACAATGGGCAGACTTGACACCATATGGGTGATCGTCGACAGGTTAACCAAATCTGCCCACTTCCTGCCAATAAAGGAAACAAACAAGATAGAGAAGCTAACCAGGACGTACATAAAGGAAATCGTACGATTACATGGCGTGCCAATATCGATTATGTTCGATAGAGATGGTAGATTTACTTCATGGTTTTGGCAGTCACTTTAGAAGTCCTTGGAAACCAAGCTTGATATGAGTACAACTTACCATCCTCAAACTAACGGGTAAAGTGAGAGGACCATTCAGATACTGGAAGATATGCTAAGAGCTTATGTGATAGACTTTAGCAAAGCATGGGACACCCATTTTTCACTCATCGAGTTCTGATACAATAAAAACTATCACACTAGCATCAAAGTCACTCCATTTTAGGCTCTATATGGACAAAAATGCAGATCGCCTCTCTTTTGGGCTGATGTGGGAGACACACAGTTGGAAAGAGGACATGTACCTGACATCACTCTTACTGGTCCCGAGATCATAAGAGAAACAACCGAGAAGATCGTCCAAATTCGGGAACGACTAAAGGCATCCAGGGACCGAAGAAAGAGCTACGTGGATAAACGACGGAAACCCTAAAAATTCCAAATCAGCGACCACGTGAGGTTAAAGGTCTCCCCTTGGAAAGGAATGATACTGTAACGCCTGTGTTTCCGGGCTTGCCATTTGTAGCAATATAATTGTCTAGGTTAACCTTTGTAACCCGTTTTGAAATAATAAGATTGTATTATTTGAGTATTATGTGTTTTGTGCTTAATTGCTTAATTATGTGGTTTGATTAATTAAGAATAAAAATAAGCGTCGAAATTTAAGTTTAAAATAAACTTAATATCTTTGATTAATGTTGTAGTAATTGAAACGAGGTTTCTGAATATATATAGAACGCCCAAATCTGACTTCGTATGAGGAAGTTATGGTTTATCGAAGTTCCGGCTTAGCGGCATGCAGCCTAAAATACTCGATTTGAGATCGAGCGGTTTTTAGCCGAAGCAATCTAAATGAGAATCGAAGATGTCATTGTTGGTATCGAAGCAATAAAAAGTTAGGCGAGAACGGACGTTAAACGAAGAAGTTATGAATTTATAACGAATGTTTCTCTCGCGGCCTATTAAAAATAATTAATAAAAATAAACTCAAAATTAGCCGACGGAGTCTAAACGAAAGTCGTAGAGCGTGGTCTCACCTTTCCGTAGATATAAAGAACGTCGAAAACGGAGTTCGTATGAAGAAGTTATGAATTTCCGAAGTTTATTAATCATTTTTTATTTAAATTTAAATCAAAATCGGAAGCCTTATCCGAAGCCGAGTCACCGGTGTGATCCGGAGTACGCCCCGCGTACGTGAGTACGCTATCGCGTACTCCGATAGTGTTGACACTTCGGATGACGCATGCAGTGACGATTTCGGAAGCAGTACGCGCTGCGTACTGCAGTACGCCCCGCGTACTCCGAGGCTCCAACCTCTATATAAGGGATCCGAAGACAGCCATATTTCTTATTCATTTCTTTTCTTGTCTCTAGTCTTTTGCATCGTTTTTCGTGCCGAAGATACCCCGAAGCCCCGGTATCATACTCTAGCCCCGAGGCAAGTCCCGAGATCCCGAAGATCCTGAGAAGTGCGGTTCCCGAGTCGAAGCTCTGCCCGCGAGAAGTTCGATTTTCGAGGAGATCTTCCAGATCTGCTGAGGAATACTACTTCTGCAAGTCGTAGTGCTGTCCGATCATCTTCTGATCAAGTGAGTGTATACTAACTTTCATAAACACGATAATAATACAAGTTTGGTTCGTGTGTATTAAGAATATTGTTGTTTATAAGTGTTAGTGTGTAGTTATTTCTTTCTAATACAATAATACGAAGTATTTTATATAAAAATACGTGCTATGTGTATATATTTGGTTGTGTTATGTGTGAATGTGTATTCACTCTCTTCTATCTTATAGATCTGCTTATTTCTTTATGAGATATGTGTGATGTGTGTGTGTGCCTCATCTGTTTTGTGATATATGTGTTGATTAAAGCATGTTATATAGGTTTTCTTTAAACTATGTATACAAATGTATATTTTTATCTACTAATATGTTGGGTAGAACATGGGTAGACAGTTAGTGTGTAATAAACAGATGAGAGGCCTCGTTGTTGTTTGATTGAGTCATCTAGCGGAGTTTAGATGACGACCACTGGCTATTCTAGACAGTTTTGTGGAAACATTAGCAGGTTCGCCACCTGTAGGTGTTAATGAACTTGGGTGTTCATTCGCTGTACTCCATCCCCCTCATGGTTGCCTTATTTGACTTATATTGCTGAGGTACCCCCGAAGCATGTGTTGTCGCCCCGATGAAATATTCTTAGACTAGGTCCCTTATGTTAGTTGTTTTAGGGACATTAAAGTGAGAATAACGGGAATGGGTAATTGGGTTATTGTTGGTTGGTGAAAATTAAATATGATATTTATTGTGGGTTGAAAACCCTATATGCTCACCAGGCTCCCAAGCCTGACCCACTCAGTTTTAAATTGTATTACAGGTAATGGCGGAAGGGCATGAGATGGATGAACCATCAAGTTGTTTTGTTTACAAGTCTGCATATGTTTATATTTGTCATATGACTTGTAATGTATTCGTTTATGCTTATTGGTCTGTATCGGAACATGACACCCCGAGTTTTGATTATAATGAAAATACATTTCTTTTATGAAATGCTTCGGTAAACAATGTTTTATCATGTTTTGTTTTTGGGAACAAATTCCGCAACCCTTTCAAATCAAAAGGATTTACTTTGAAAATATTTAAAAGCATAAATGAAAATCGGTCTTTTCTGGCCGAGATTTTGGGGATGTCACAGTTGGTATCAGAGCATTAGTTTAAGCGAACTAGGAATTTGTAGGATTTCTAGACTTAAACTTAGAATGCTAAGTGAAGTTTTGAGATGCGTGTCTGTTATGTTTTAGACACGAGCACTAGTTTATTTTAGGAAAGTTGCCAAAAATGCTTTTATGTGCTAAATGTTATATGTTGCCATATATATGATTTTATTTGTTCGGATCTATGGTCTGTTGCCGACCGGATCTAGAAACCTTATGTGTGTACGATTCTAAGCGTACGTCTACGATATTAGAACTAGCATGTAAACGTTTCAGAGTGATAAGGATGATTTGAATATCTATCATGATTGAGGATCTAATTTCACCTTATTCGGTCTGTAGATCAAAATGGTGAGAACAAGAAGTGGAGTTGGAAATGCTGACGAAAACAGGAATCAACCACCAGTGATTGAGCCAATACCTGTCGTAGCAGCAGCACCTGAGCCAATAACCATGGCTGGTGTGCAATTGATGATTCAGACGATGTTGGATCGTCAGATGGATGAAACTAGACGGTTGCTTCAACAAAATCGTGAAGAACTGTCGATTCGTGTGGAAGAGCCTGAATTAAATGAAGGGCACTCAGAAGGTGGAAACTTCAGTGGGTCTGTTGGTCCAGCCAACCCACCGATAGTTAGGCAAGATAACCATGATGGAAGGAATGATGGAATGGGATGCAAGTACAAGGACTTTTTGACTTGTAAACCATCGACCTTCAATGGAAAGGAGGATCCGATTGGGGTTATGGATTGGATCTCCGAAATGGAGCTAACCTTCATGACGTGTGGCTGCAGAGGTAAGTTGCAAACTATCTATGCCGTGCGTTAATTCCGAGGTGGAGCCGTTCGTTGGTGGAACACTCTAGGGAAGACCTTAAGCCCTAATGAGCCACTGCAATTGTCATGGGCAGAGTTCTTGGTGCAGTTTAAGCGCAAGTTCTGCTCGGCTCAAAATCTGTTGGAGTTGGAGAATAAGTTTTTGGCATTGACGAAAGGTAGCATGTCAGTTGATGAGTACACCAATAACTTCACCGATAAGATGGAGTTTGCCTTACGTATCGTTCCAGACGAGTTGACAAAGGTGGATCGGTATGCGAAGGGACTTCCATGGGAGTACGAGGTGCCAGTACGTCAGGCACTTACTCTAGAGGCAGCTATCTAGGCTGCCAAGTCTGTTGAAAACATGATAAAGGGAAGAACCACCGTCAAGGTTGAGGTTGGTGAGAAAAGAAAGTTTGAGGGAACATTTGGTTCCGGTAAGAAAGGAAAATTTTCGAAATCTGATTCGAAAAAGTTTGGAGGAAAAGGAGGCGAAGCAAAGTGGTGTGATAAGTGTAGGAAAAAGCACTTTGGGAAATGTAGCGAGGATGTGACCTGCTACAAGTGTGGAAGGGTTGGACATTTTTCCAATGAATGTCCGAGCAACAAAAGGATGTGTTTTGGTTGCAATGAAGAGGGGCATATTTTGAAAGACTGTCCGAAGAAGAAGGAGGCAGCTAGGCCCAACATTCCACCAAAGCCGAAGGCGAGAGCCTTCCAGATGACACTTGAAGCTACGAAGGATGAAGCTGATGTCGCTTCAGGTACCTTTCTCGTAAATGATTTACCTGCTCAAATATTGTTTGATTCTGGAGCCAACTACTCCTTTATTTCGCATGAGTTTGGTAGAAAGCTAGCTTTGCCTATTGATAGACTAGATGATGCTTTATTAGTCGAAGTAGCTAGTGGCAAGTTTGTACCTGTTAGCTATCGCATGAAAAACATCTTAATTGATCTGAACGGGAATAAGTTCCACGAGGAATTATTGCCTATCGAACTTAATGGTTTCGACATCGTCTTGGGAATGGATTGGCTTAGCGCCAATGATGCCGAAATTTTGTGCAAGAAAAAGATAGTTAAAGTAAACCCGCCTGGAAAAGATTCGTTTATGGTGTATGGGGACAAACGGCGAGTGAATTCTGGGATCATTTCTCTAATGAAAGCCAGAAAGTGTTTGACCAAGGGATGTACATCATATTTAGCATTTGTGATTGATGCTAAGAAGGAAAAGAAGGTGATGCAGAGCATTCCAGTGGTGTGTGATTATCCGGAAGTATTTCCCGAGGATCTTCCTGGATTACCACCTGATAGACAAGTGGAGTTCAGAATAGACTTGTTACCAGGAACCACGCCAATAGCAAAAACACCTTATCGATTAGCACCGACGGAGATGAAGGAGTTAATGATGCAACTTCAGGAGTTGTTGGACAAAGGTTTCATTAGACCAAGTTCATCGCCCTGGGGAGCTCCGGTGTTATTTGTAAAGAAGAAAGATGGAAGCATGAGAATGTGCATCGATTATAGAGAGTTGAACAAGGCAACAATAAAGAATAGATATCCGTTGCCGAGGATTGATGACCTGTTTGATCAATTGCAAGGTTCGAGCTATTTCTCGAAGATCGATCTTAGGTTAGGATATCATCAGCTAAAAGTAAGAGAGCAAGATATCGAGAAGACTGCATTCAGAACTAGATATGGACACTACGAGTTCTTGGTTATGTCGTTTGGACTAACCAATGCTCCAGCAGCGTTCATGGATTTGATGAATAGGGTTTGTAATCCTTTCCTTGATAAATCCGTGATAGTGTTCATAGACGACATTCTGATCTACTCGAAAAGCCAGGAGGAGCATGGCAGACACTTGCGAGAAGTGTTAGAAGTTTTGAAGGAGGAGAAGCTTTTTGCGAAGTTCTCCAAATGTGATTTTTGGATTCGTGAAGTCCAATTCTTGGGTCACGTGGTCAACCAAGAAGGGATAATGGTTGATCCAGCGAAGATCGAAGCTGTGACGAAGTGGGAACAACCGAAAAGTCCCACGGAGATTCGAAGCTTTTTAGGATTAGCCGGATATTACCGCAGGTTTATCCAAGGTTTTTCTTCAATTGCTACTCCATTAACAGCTTTGACCCACAAAGGAGCTACTTATGCTTGGAGTGATAAGCATAAAGAAGCATTCGAGAAGCTAAAGAAGAAGCTATGCGAGGCACCGATACTTTCTCTACCCGATGGAGTTGAAGACTTCGTTGTTTATAGCGATGCGTCTAGGGTTGGATTGGGTTGTGTTTTGACCCAAAGAGAAAAGGTGATAGCATATGCGTCTCGACAGCTGAAAGAGCATGAAAAGAATTACCCGACTCATGATTTGGAGTTGGCAGCGGTAGTTTTCGCTCGGAAAATATGGAGGCATTACCTCTATGGCACGAAGTGCAAACTTTTCACTGATCATAAGAGTCTCCAATATCTCTTTAATCAGAAGGAATTGAATATGAGGCAACGACGCTGGCTAGAATTACTTAAAGACTACGACTGCGAGATACTTTACCACCCCGGTAAAGCTAATGTTGTTGCTGATGCTCTCAGTCGGAAGGTCAATCTTGAAAGGAAGAGGCCAAGAGCGTTGAGAATTGAAGTTGTCTCGACCATTGTGGAAAGTATAAAGAAAGCTCAAGAGGAAGCTTCTGAGAAAAATGACCGAAAGGAGGAACGTTTGGGTAAAACGTTGGTGTTTGGTACTAACGGTCATGGACTGAAGGTATTCCAAGATCGTATTTGGGTACCTAAGTCAGGAGGAATTAGGGATCTTCTGATGGAAGAAGCTCACAAAACCATGTACTCAATTCATCCGGGTAGCACTAAAATGTATAGGGACCTGAAACCCTACTACTGGTGGCCGACGATGAAGCTTGATGTTGCAAAGTATGTGGCCGAGTGTGTGACTTGTGCGAGAGTCAAGACACAACATCAGAAACCTTACGGGAGTTTAGAACCATTGCCTGTGCCTATGGGTAAGTGGGAAGACATTGCTATGGATTTTGTCACTAAACTGCCCAGAACAAAGAATGGTCACGACATGATTTGGGTGGTCGTTGATCGATTCACTAAGAGTGCGCATTTCATAGCGGCCAGGGAGAAATGGTCTATGGAAAAGCTTGCGAATTCTTACGTGAAGGAAATTGTGAGGCTTCACGGTGTTCCGTTAACGATTGTATCGGATCGTGATAGCCGTTTCACCTCAAGGTTTTGGAAAAGTCTACAAGAGGAAATGGGTACCAAGTTATGTTTAAGCACAGCTTACCATCCGCAGACTGATGGTCAGAGTGAAAGAACAATACAAACACTTGAAGATATGCTGAGAGCATGTACCTTGGAATTCCTAGGTAATTGGGATGAACATTTACCGTTGGTAGAATTTTCCTATAATAATAGTTTTCACTCGAGCATTAAGATGGCACCTTATCAAGCTTTGTATGGACAGAAGTGTCGTACGCCGTCTTGTTGGCTTGAGGCTGGGGAAAAGCAGTTTATGGGACCGGAAATGGTTCATCAAACTGCTTAAAAGTTGAAAATAAATAGGGAAAGAATGTTAGCAGCTCAAGATCGTCAAAAGAGCTATGCTGACAAGAAGCGAAGATCGATGACTTTTGAGGTTGGAGATTCGGTTTTGCTTAAAGCCTCGCCGTGGAAGGGACTTATAAGATTTGGAAAAAGGGGAAAGTTGAGTCCAAGGTTTGTTGGACCATTTAAAGTCCTTCAGAGGATTGGGAATCAAGCTTACAAGCTCGAATTACCCGAAGAGCTGAATGGAATTCACAACACCTTTCATGTGTGTTATTTGAGGAAGTTCATGGGAGAAGTTCCCGATATAATTCCAATTTCTGAATTGAGAATTGATGAGAACAAAAGGTTGATTGAAGAACCAGAGGCAATTGTTGACCGAAAGACTAAGAAGTTGCGACGCAAAATGGTTGGGTTAGTGCTTGTCCGTTGGAAACACACGAATGGGCCGAATCTCACCTGGGAGACGGAGAGTGACATGTTGAGTCGCTATCCGCATTTGTTTGTCGATGTGTGATTCCGGGGACGGAATCATTCTAAGGTGGAGAGAATTGTAACGCATGTGTTTCCGGGCTTGCCATTTGTAGCAATATAATAGTCTAGGTTAACCTTTGCAACCCGTTTTGAAATAATAAGATTGTATTATTTGAGTATTATGTGTTTTGTGCTTAATTGCTTAATTATGTGGTTTGATTAATTAAGAATAAAAATAAGCGTCGAAATTTAAGTTTAAAATAAACTTAATATCTTTGATTAATGTTGTAGTAATTGAAACGAGGTTTCCGAATATATATAGAACGCCCAAATCTGACTTCGTATGAGGAAGTTATGATTTATCGAAGTTCCGGCTTAGCGGCATGCAGCCTAAAATACTCGATTTGAGATCGAGCGGTTTTTAGCCGAAGCAATCTAAATGAGAATCGAAGATCTCATTGTTGGTATCGAGGCGATAAAAAGTTAGGCGAGAACGGACGTTAAACGAAGAAGTTATGAATTTATAACGAAAGTTTCTGTCGCGGCCTATTAAAAATAATTAATAAAAATAAAATCAAAATTAGCCGACGGAGTCTAAACGAAAGTCGTAAAGCGTGGTCTCACCTTTCCGTGGATATAAAGAACGTCGAAAACGGAGTTCGTATGAAGAAGTTATGAATTTCCGAAGTTTATTAATCATTTTGTATTTAAATTTAAATCGAAATCGGAAGCCTTATCCGAAGCCGAGTCACCGGTGTGATCCGGAGTACGCCCCGCGTACGTGAGTACACTATCGCGTACTCCGATAGTGTCGACACTTCGGATGACGCATGCAGTGACGATTTCGGAAGCAGTACGCGTTGCGTACTGCAGTACGCCCCGCGTACTCCGAGGCTCCAGCCTCTATATAAGGGATCCGAAGACAGCCATATTTCTTGTTCATTTCTTCTCTTCTCTCTAGTCTTTTGCATCGTTTTTCGTGCCGAAGATACCCCGAAGCCCCGGTATCATACTCTAGCCCCGAGGCAAGTCCCGAGATCCCGAAGATCCCGAGAAGTGCGGTTCCCGAGTCGAAGCTCTGCCCGCGAGAAGTTCGATTTTCGAGGAGATCTTCCAGATCTGCTGAGGAATACTACTTCTGCAAGTCGTAGTGTTGTCCGATCATCTTCTGATCAAGTGAGTGTATACTAACTTTCATAAACACGATAATAATACAAGTTTGGTTCGTGTGTATTAAGAATATTGTTGTTTATAAGTATGAGTGTGTAGTTATTTCTTTCTAATACAATAATATGAAGTATTTTATATAAAAATACGTGCTATGTGTATATATTTGGCTGTGTTATGTGTGAATGTGTATTCACTCTCTTCTATCTTATAGATCTGCTTATTTCTTTATGAGATATGTGTGATGTGTGTGTGTGCCTCATCTGTTTTGTGATATATGTGTTGATTAAAGCATGCTATACAGGTTTTCTTTAAACTATGTATACAAATGTATATTTTTATCTACTAATATGTTGGGTAGAACATGGATAGACAGTTGGTGTGTAATAAACAGATGAGAGGCCTCACTGGCTATTCTAGACAGTCTTGTGGAAACATTAGCAGGTTCGCCACCTGTAGGTGTTAATGAACTTGGGTGTTCATTCGCTGTACTCCATCCCCCTCATGGTTGCCTTATTTGACTTATATTGCTGAGGTACCCCCGAAGCATGTGTTGTCGCCCCGATGAAATATTCTTAGACTAGGTCCCTTATGTTAGTTGTTTTAGGGACATTAAAGTGAGAATAACGGGAATGGGTAATTGGGTTATTGTTGGTTGGTGAAAATTAAATATGATATTTATTGTGGGTTGAAAACCCTATATGCTCACCAGGCTCCCAAGCCTGACCCACTCAGTTTTAAATTGTATTACAGGTAGTGGCGGAAGGGCATGAGATGGATGAACCATCAAGTTGTTTTGTTTACAAGTCTGCATATGTTTATATTTGTCATATGACTTGTAATGTATTCGTTTATGCTTATTGGTCTGTATCGGAACATGACGCCCCGAGTTTTGATTATAATGAAAATAGATTTCTTTTATGAAATGCTTCGGTAAACAATGTTTTATCATGTTTTGTTTTTGGGAACAAATTCCGCAACCCTTTCAAATCAAAAGGATTTACTCTGAAAATATTTAAAAGCATAAATGAAAATCGGTCTTTTCTGGCCGAGATTTTGGGGATGTCACAGATACGCTTTGGGAAGCGTGGAAAATTAAATCCGAGGTACATTGGGCCATTTAAGATCCTATCCAGGATCGTTCTAGTGGCCTATAGACTTCGGTTACTTCAAGAATTCAGCAACATACAACCTACTTTGCACGTGTCCAATTTGAAGAATGTGCTTGTCTGACGAAACTCTCGTTATCCCTCTTGATGAGAATTAAGTAAACGAGAATCTCCACTTCGTCGAGGAACCTGTAGAAATAATGGACAAGGAAGTGAAACGGACGAAGCAGAGCCGCATACCCATAGTGAATGTCCGTTGGAACGCCAAACGAGGACCCGTATTTACATGGGAATGAGAAGATCAAATTAAATAGAAATACCCACGATTTTACCTCTAGTTGTAAGAGCCCGTCCAAGATGGACATTTCGGGAGGAAATTACCTATAACAGGGGGATGATGTGATAACTAGGAAATTTTGGGTCAAACAAGGTTTGAGAGGTCTTGAGTAGAAGTGTACCTACAATGTATAGCTATGTAACTTTAATGCAACAAGGCTTGAAAGCCAAAGGGACATCATTTGTGAGATTAAATATAAAGATATGAATATATGTAAACTTTGAAATCCATGACGTAGTTAACCTATAAAAGCTAAGTTGTTCGAACATGAAATTATGGAATTAAAACATTGTTTTATGATTTATGGTGTAATACCCTACCAAGCAAGGGATTTCAGATTGCCTAGGGCAAAATCACCTCCTAATACGCACTACAAACACGAAAACACCACCTAGAACACTACTAAGACCGAAAACACCCAAGATCCAAAGCACTAGGACTGAAATCACCTTAATGGGCAACACTTTTGCCGAAATCACCCTTAATGGGTCATGTTTTTAGCTGAAATAATCTTTATGATCCCTTATCAATGTGATTTCGGTTTAGGGAATAAAAAGATAAGGGTGGTTGACTTTAAGAAGTGATGTATTTACCCATTTCCCATGCAAAATGTTAACCACCAGTATCCCACGCAATTAACCACTAAGTATCCATGAATTAACTCACAAATAACCAACTTAATATCCTTCATATAATCCAGTAAACATCATAACACTCTTCCATCCCTTTTATTCACGGTAGTAAGCACATCCAAGAACCCCACTTTCATTTCCCGTAGCTATCATCCCAAAACTCTCTAAAAAAGAAAGCCAAGATCTTCCAAAGTTCAACCACTCTCCAAGCTTGGTCCCTAGATTTTGGTAAGTATTTTCGAGATTTCCTAGTGATTCTATACATTTTTATGTTAGTTTCACCCTATTTACACACATTAAAATGTGTTAAAATCTTTAGGATAACATTTTTCTCAAGGAAGTTCATCATCCTCCTTTAAGAACATACGTTTAAAGATCTTGACACCATCTCCTCAGTCAATCCACCAAAACCACTCAAGGTGAGTTTATATTTTCAATTTTTTCATGTTTTTAAGGGGGGGGGGGGGGTCGGGGGAATACAAGTAAAACTTTGTTATCACACAAATACTTACATGTTTGTATCTTGATGTTAAATATCAGATATTATTTGCATAAGGTATAACTAACCCTAATTTTATACAATATTTGTGATAGATTAGTTTTGGTATGCAAGGTTAACAAAAACATAACTCATTATATGCTACAATTATCATAAGGAAGAACATGATTTGGAAAAATACAAGGTTTTGACAACTTTTACCAAAGGATAGCTTTTCTAGCAAAAATTGGTTACAATATAGTTATTTACTATTTTGGTGGGTTACAACCCCAAGACATTATATTTTGACTACATATTTTAACACTACGAAAGACTAGAACTTCATATTTATATAAAAGATTATATAAATAGTCTCAACAAACATATAAGACAAACTATAATTGGTATAGTTTGGGAGTCATCAAACCACAATTTCATTTCAGAAGAACCAGACAATTATCTAAAGGTATAATTATTTCATTTTACAAGAAAAAGGAGTCACAGTTCACATAAATCAAATGATGCTCTTGTGAGACATTCTCTTCACCGTACCTACCTAGAGTACACCTTAAGTCCTGCATTATAAATAGATTCTCCTTGAGGGAGAGCGACATAGTTGTGTATAGATCTATATGGAATTGAAAAACCCACACCTATGTTGTTCACTACAGTTAGACCGGTAAGTCTAGGGTGACAAATGTCTGCCAATTCCGACGCCAGAAGAACGTCGTTCATGCGTCTCAGTCATATTAGACGTGGTTATAATAACTCACATAGGGCTTAAAAAAACATTTGATTTACGGGTTAACTTTCACTTCATCAGTTTTATAAAAAGATAAAAATATATACTATTCTTTAGTGAAACATCACTTACATTTCTGGTCTTAGGGTTTTAAGACTAAAGTTCATATTTAAGAAAATATTGGATTTTCTGGAAAATGTATTATCATTTTACAAGGAAAAGATACAAAGGAAATACTTATATTTTAATCTTGGGCATAAGACATCAAGCTCATTTTTAAAGAAAATATCGGATTTTCTGGAAGTATACAAAACCATTTTACGTGAAACTAATACAAACCCTTTCCGTACAAAATGCTTATGAACTCACCAACTTAATTGTTGAACTTTTCAGAATCACTTGTATTCTCAGGAAACTAGTAAGTAGGTATTCAATCCATTTTGATGGCAGGTGTTGTTGCGTCATGAGGTCTACTTTTTAGTTACTTGTATTTGACTTTTGAACAAACAACGTTTGTAAACAATGTAAACATGTAATCTCAATGTATGATGTTTTGGTTTTCTATGATTCATTTTTTATTTAATTGTTATGATACTATACAATGACATCATCCGCCCCCGGACGTTTCCACCGTTCCGGTTTGGGGGTGTAACATACGGGCCCAATACTACCTTCTATACCTATCTATACTTTCCTGAAGAATTATCCTGAATCCGCTAAGTCACATTTTTAAACTGATGCACCATATACTTACTAAAAACGCAACTAACCTACTAAAGCACTTCCTAGGCTCTCCTAGGTTCCCGACCTCACCTTGCCATCAGTTGCAGAAAGATTCTCACCGATGTCAACAAACTGCCTCATTAATATTCACATGCAACAAAGATTAGATAATCCTTCGAGTAAAAGACTCAACCCTAGAACGGTCAGACTCAAACAAGAGATGCGAATAGGGTCAAATCTATCACTCTGAGAGTGTTTAACCTTTGCAACATCTGACGTAGCATATTCACTTAGTAGTTGATCCACATTAATAAGAGTCCCACAAAGCACAAAGCAAGCAACATTTGGTCAACAGAAAATCTAACCAACATATCCCTACTCAATCCACTCTAACCACTAATCTGAAGATCATACAAGCATGCAATTCTTAAAGCTCATACAATCAGGCATATAAAGGCATCTTTCCTATCATAAAATCCTGAGCAAATCCTTATCCCTAATCTAGCATGCAATTCTCACAATCATATCATATATCAAAATAAACATGTATTGATATTCTAGAAAGCACTTAATTAAGCTCAACCGATTGCACGCATCACACCCCTTTCTTTGATTAGAAACCCTTTTAATAAAACATTAATTTTATGAAAATTTTCCCCAACCCCTCAGTTTGAGTCCCATGCATACCCAAGAGTATGCCCGAATCCCTCTAACCAAGGCTCTAATACCAACTTGTAACATCCCAAAATCAAAACACCCATTTATCATTTAAACAAATCCTTAAAGGTATTTTATAATAAAACAGTTATTGGAGTACAATCCCAAAATCTCAAGGTTGTGGAAAATATAGGTGTATGCGCTGTGATCAAGTCGGGACCTTCCCTTCAAACTGGAGATACCTGAAACCATAAACAAGAATTGTAATACAAAATGTAAGTGAATTCCCCAAATACCACATACTATACATAACATACGAGTCATACCTATCCAACATTAAATAGGAGGTGCTATGTGCCAACCATAGTCTTGCCATTATGCGACGAGTCATATCATGGTCTTTCCTTGCTAAGCCAGGGACCAAAACCCTAGGTCTTACAGACAAGTTCCAGGAGCCACCTCCTGGTCTTCCATGGAAGAATCACAAAGACAACTAGCATACAATCTACATCTACTTAACTACTTATCTGCTAGAGTCCAAAGTATGGTCTTGCATATAGATTTGTTAGGAGCCACCTCCTGGTCTTTCATAAAAGTGCCAAGGGCCACCCCTTGGTCTTCCTATAATACGTAAACCCAATAGGCTGACATTCGTGCCTTTGACCCATAGTATAGTGAGAAAACTCACATCGCACTGCTGAATCACACACAATTAACAATTGGAGTCGAATCGATATCCTCCCATCCATACTTAGGTTAAAGGACCATTTTACCCCTTAACTAGTTTAGCCCAAGACCAAGGCTGAATCTTTCAATCCAAAAGGTCCAAAAACAAATTAACCGTCCAAGGCCCACGTATGGCTTAATTTTTCAAATTGGCCATAATTCAGAGGGACTAATAATGCCCCCACACAATTAAGCCCAAAAGATGACCGAAACCCAATGCCCAAACTTGAATGGCCCAACAAACCGAGTATACAGGGCGTACTCAACACATATGCGCAACGTACTCTCTTAGAAGCTTGTACGCTAAGCGTACCTGCTTGTATGCCTAGCCTACTCACCCTTTTTAGCCCAAAACTTGATGCAACAATTAATCCCTTAAGACAAAGCTCCAAAACATAGATCTGACTTCCTTAAGTCGGATTATCACGTAAAGTTGCTAACTTTACATTCATGCATGGCTAAATGATGTTATTAAGCATAAAAAGGACTTAGTAAGTGACTTAAATCATGCATCTGATCAAAGATGACATAAATGTTGCACCTCTATGCTTAAGGAGTCCAATACAAACTCAGATCTAAAAGGAAAAGCCCTCAAAACGTCTTAACTCTTCCATCAACCCAAAAAAAGACCAAAAACATAAGAAAATAAGTTATAAGGAGATCTAAACATCTACAAGCCAAGGTTTAAACTTGATACATCAGAAAGCTTGCCCAAAAGATGATGACTTGGAACCAAAACCTTGTCACAAAGCAAGGCAACCTCAAGCTTCTCTACTTCCTTCGAGTTTCGGGTTGTGCACTGCTAAGCCAAATCTTATAAAATTCATAACTTCCTTATACGAAGTCAGATTTGGGTGTTCTTTTTTTGTATGTTCTTGGTTGAACGTATACTAAAACATTTGTTTATATTTGTAAGGTTAAAAAGTCCTCCATCGTAAATTCACTATTTACGTCTCCCGGTGTCGTGCCGGTTTTGCCGTAAAACTTCGACAAACCATAACTTCTTCGTTATAACTCAGATGTCGGCGTTCTTTAAATGTATAGCACCCTTGAGACGTATTCTAAAATTTGTTTAAGATTATTTATTCTAAATAACCTTTTGTCGAAAATTCATTTCCGACCCCTATTATCTCTAAATTGACTAACCTGGATCTACAGGCGTTACACAATACTACAAGTTGATTCAAGTAGTATGACTTGATCCGAATCATGTGTGATAAAGGTCACCTAAGCATGAGAGGTTCGAAGCATAAATTTGAGAAGCATGGCATGTTAATAAATAGTTGTTTAGGATCTTAGTATATGGGAGTTATATATCTTATGCAACTGGTAATCATTAGCTAACAAGTTTGTTTAATTAATTAATCGGATAAAGGTCACCTAACTATTTACTTTATTCATTACTTCGTCCCTCGACTTTAGTAACTTAATGTTTTTGAAACAAAAAATGTATTAATTTTTAAAGTGTAACACCTGATTCTCGGTATGCATTTAATTTAAAGCATTTCTGTATTTTCTCTCGGACTTGACGAGTTGGAGGCCCAACTCGTCGAGTAGGGTCGTGATCCGTAGGCATTTTAAGTGACCTACTCGATGAATTGGGAGACTGACTCAGCGAGTCGGTGCTGTTTGAGGGAAACCCTAAATCCTAGGGTTTACACCCTATTTAAACACCTTATTGCAGCCTCCATTCTCCCTTATACTCCTAGAACACCTCTTATCGAAACCCTAGCTGCTTTGAGTGATCTAAGGCCATTTTTTTTGCTTTTGGGTGGTTGTGAAGCTTGGAAGGAAGGGGGAGCTTGGGAATTCGAGTTGGGGCTTGTAGATCCAGAGATCTTATTCCATCTTTAGCTCAATCAATTTAAATGCGCCATGTTTTGGTCTTTCTTTTGGTTGTTCATCTTTAGGGCTTAGATTTTGGGTGTATTTAGGGCTTTCTAAGCCATTTACGGATTTGTGAAGTGATTCATGGAGTTCTACTTTCAGATCTGAGTTATTGGAGGGGTCTTGTGACAACCCGATATTTCAAGACGATATGATGGAACGCAAGTCAAATTTAGGTCAAAATTTAACATTCCTAAAATCTTATTTGGGTTAAATAAAGTAGAAGGAATCGTATCAAGGTTTTCATACATATAAAGAACCCTAAAATCCGAGTTATAACAAATTAGTTATGACCAACCAAAGATTCTCAGCAAAACCGGCAATACGAAGTTACGTAAAAACTCGAATCGGAGATCGAGCGACTTTTGGCCGGAATGACCTAAACGAGAACTGAAGGTCTCGTCAATGGTATTTCAGTGGTAAAAAGTCTGGCAAAAACCGACGTCAGATAAAGATGTTATGAATTTTTAAAGAAATTCCTTAATCACGTCATTTTAATAAATAAATAATAAAAATTATTTCATAATTTGCCAACGGAATCTAAACGAAAGTTATAGATCTGAGTCTCACCTACGTGTGGATATAAAGACCATCGAAAACGGAGTTCGTATGAAGAAGAGATGATTTTTTGAAGTTTATTAAATAAATTATATATAAAAATAATTCAAAAATCCGGTAATATCCGAAGGGGGAGTCAGCGTCCTCAACCGAGGTACGCGCCGCGTAACCCCGTACGCCCTGCGTACCCGAGGGCCTTGGTCTCGGTCCGTCCACGTCGCCCCTATGCGAAGCTATCCGACCCCGTCCCATCCGACCCGCCCCATCCGAAGTACGTAAGCGATGACGCCCCAGTACGCGCTGCGTACCCTCATACGCCCAGCGTACCAAGGCGGTTCAGCACCACTATAAATAGAGATGCGAGGGTCTCCGGAAAAAGGGCTCATTTCTTATCGTTTCTCTTACGTTTTGCCTCGGTTTCCGTGCCCGTTCAAACCCGAAGCCCTTGTCATTTTGCTCAAGTTCCGAAGGTCGATTTTACTCCCGAGATTCCTGAGAATCCCGAGAAAAATCAGTTTCCCGAGACGAAACTCTGCCCGGTTTTCCATCTCGCTATCTTCAAACTTCCAGGTGAGTTCATACCCCTATAATCCACACTTTTAAATGTTTTATAAATGTTTTTATATGCTTTTAAGGGGGGGGGGGGGGGGAATACAAGTAAAACATGCGATGATTATCGTATGTTATATAAAGTTTCGTTATACACTTTTTATTAACGGAATCACATGTGATTTATAACTATTATAAGGAAGCTTTCATATGCAAAATGTATCACGATAACATCATATCTTTTGAAATGAAAAGTGTTGTTATTATTGTATAAATCAAACACACTGCTTATATTGTATATATATGTGTCCATCTTAGGCACTACAAAAATTATATCTTTCATAACAAGCGAGCATTTCACTAGGGATTATTATACAAACGAGACAAACTTTTACAAAACTATAATAAGTTTTTGTGAGAACATCACGAATTTTTATATACTAGAAATACTATTGCAAGGAGATACATTCATATACAAGAATAAACGAATATTTTCATAGATACTTCAAATAGTTTTCGCAAACGTTTTTACATGTTGAGACACCTTTAGAAACTGTCTTACAAACTGTAGGTTCCCTTTTGAGTTTGTTACATTTGTGTTTTCAAACAAAGGTTTTCTCACACTTAAACTGTATTGTCAAACGGTCTTTCTAACCGATTTATCAACTGACATCAAGTCATAAATTCCTATTTATTAAACTTTTCAAAAGTTCTACAAAACTTCTTTTATGCTTTTATATTATAAATTGCATGCCTCTATAGGTATAGTTATATAAGAAATGTTTAAAATACTTAGGAAGGCTACCCACCCTGTTTCCTTTTCCTCAATTTGGATGTGGTCTGGTGGGATATCGGGTACTCTTCCGAAGGTCGTTTAAATATTAGTTATATATCATGTGTACATATATAGTCATAAATGTTCCATCAGTTAATTTAGTTCCGATACTCTTGGGTAACAAGGGTGTATAAACCTACTTGGACACTCATCAATTACATTCTAGTAAACTATTATAGGAATAGTTTAGGGAATACA
The DNA here is from genome assembly GCF_002870075.4 of Lactuca sativa. Classification (NCBI taxonomy): domain Eukaryota; kingdom Viridiplantae; phylum Streptophyta; class Magnoliopsida; order Asterales; family Asteraceae; genus Lactuca; species Lactuca sativa. Next base: position 252,740,411 of record NC_056625.2, read on the forward strand.
AAACATTATCTCTATTCCAAGAAAGTACACCAGAGTCAGTTCGTTCATGAGTCTAGACTACATGCTATATGAAAGGATACTCTTACAGAGTTTCCGCTTACATGAATATGAGTACATTTACATAGATCATATATGACGAGTTACTACAGATGATATGTGTAGATATTGTTATATAGATCACCTTCTTATCTTTACCTTGTGATGCACTCACATAATCGACGAGATGAATTGGACTTTATATCCTAGTACCAAAGGATACCCTGAGGGACTAACCATTCCTAAAGCCACTGTTAGCTACAGAGGATGATGACTTATCTACGGATGTCTACGGTTGATCAGTTTATGGCGAGTTTCCACGCCATGTGTATCTTTACTTAAGGGACTAACTATTCCTAAACCCAGCTGTTAGCAACAGAGGTAAATGCACATCTACGGATGTCTACGGTTGATCAGTTTACGGCGAGTTTCCACACCGTGTGTATCTTAGTACCAGAGGATACAACATAAGTTATTATTACTTTTAGAGTTTTATAATAATAGTTAAACAGGGAAAAACCGTCACATTTTCCAGTGATGCGTACTTTCAAAACAGTCAGGTCTTAGTAAAAGACTACTTTCAAAACATTCGGGTCTTGGTAGAAGACTACTTTTATACTAGTAGGAAATATGGGATTTTCTAGAGTTTTCATACTTATACTAAATGTTTCATCAATCATTCACCAGTCTTTCATAACCACTAATCAAAGCAATGACATTAAATACTTATGAACTCACTAGCTTAAATGTTGACCTACACTTTCAAAATAACTTGTATTCTCAGGTTACAAATAGACAGGTGCTGATGCAAGGTTTAGAGAAGACGGAGCAGTCAAGACACGTCTTTTATTTTGATCAGTTATCATGTTGTCCTGTACTATGAAAGAAAACACTTGTAACTAAAATTATACTATTAATGCAATGGATGATGTTGTTGCTTGTTTACTACTTTACATTTGTTGTGATGCATACATGACGTCCTCCGCCCCAGAACGTTTCCGCCGTTCTCGGTTTTGGGGTGTGACAGATTGGTATCAGAGCATTGTTTATAGTGAATTGAGTATATCAACCCATAAAAGATATACTAACTATAAATACAATGGGATTAAAAATACTCTGATTTAGAGTTTATACTTTAAATAATAAAATATTTAAGTAAGTATACGTGCCTGCATTCATACTAAAACCAGTGTCACTAGGACAGTACAAAAGAATTACGATTGTTGGGCAACACAAGTGGGCTTAGAGACATATGGTCAAAACTGGGAAGATATAGCCTGATCACCTATATTATCCGAGGGTTGACTAGCATGTGCCTAAGTTTAAATTGGGTAGCTGCAATAATGCTAAAATCTTACCAACCCTACCACAATGAGCAATAGAACATAACATTAAAATTGAAATACTATAGGAGTATTTGGTGTTACTATAAGTACTTTATACTTGAGAACTAAAACGGGATCTTCATCACTAAGTTGATAGTTGTTAAGTGGATACACTAAGGCTATATGTAATTAGGTTGTTATAGACTTAGAATCTATGAAAATTTTATTTCAACCCTATTATGTGTGAATATGGAGTTAAGGTCACTTATTCGAAGGTCTATCCTGTTAAATTACAATAGCTGGTATGCACTTCAGAAATAGCGATGTAACTAATGAAGGTTTTCTAAATAATTATCTAGATAGTTAGTCTAATAATTATTCTCTTACCCTTAAATTCTCGCATAGAAAAACATAGCTGGACTCCATCCCCACGGCAACCAATATCTTCTGAACGAAGTCATAGCTGGTTGGTTTGGAGAAGAACCATAGACTGATCATCCTATCCCTTTGGATGATCACCATGATGAAAACCTTTCAGATGATGCTAATTCCGAACCAGAGGTTGAGAACCTACCCCGAGCAACTCCCTTTCCAATTCCTAACCCTCGTCCGGCTTTTCATGGCCCGACGACTGAGTGGGTGGAATGCTTGGAAACATGGAGCCAAGGACAAGATCAGCCCATGCCATTTATTGGCGACCGAAGCTTTTACGACCTGAGCAATGGGGGATCAGCATGTAGAATCTTGCCAATCTTGGTCTGCAGGGTGACCCAAAATGAGATTGAAGGCAGGACAGCCCTACATCAGATTGCCGAAGTTGTCGCCGATCCAAGAATGCATACCCTCCGCACCATTCATCTAGAAGATGCTCACAAGAGATCAGAAAGAAACCATGAGAACCTGCTGCAAACACTAGCTGAAAACCCGAGCCAAAGTCATAGAGCTCCAAGTACACCAGAGAGTGTACGAGAGATACCTGCTTGATATGGAACGTCAACTAACCGAACTAAGGGTTCACCGTGAGGGTGACTGTCGCCAGTAAGAGATACCTTACTACCTTCCTTGTCTTAAAGAACCGTGTTCCTGTCTATGTTATGTGTAATACTTTCTATGCCGCTACCTTGCACTGTAAGTACTTTTGGTTAGGTCTTTATGATGTCAAGAACTATCTCCTATGGATATGATGTAAGGCCTTTTACAAGGTCATTTTCCCAAACTTTTACGTCGTAAATATCAAAGGTATTGACAGTCGGCTAACTTTTTTGTCATTCTTTATTCAAGTACTCTTATCATACTTTCATTGGAATCTATCTAAATCATGCTTTAGTCAAGTCATTTGACCATAGTAATTTAACTCCGGAAACATTTCCAAGTCTCTTTTAATGGTTGGATCATGTTATTCACCAACCAACGATACCTCAGCTTGAACGACAAGCGTCTTGAGACCATTCTATGAACTTACTTCCACTCATTCTAGGACAACATCCTAGGGATGTAGGTCAACCCCTTATAAACACACTTCCACTCAGTACTAGGACGGCATCATAGGGATGTAGGTCAAACCTTCAAGAACATACTTCTATTATTTACATGAACGATCGAACTGCGTCTAGGTTCAACCATACTCGCTCACAAATTCATTTTTCTTTCCGTGTAACAGAATCATGTCGCCGAAGAAAAACGATCAACCCATCTACCAAACACCAACTCTTCAGATTGATGCAGCTACCTTTCAAGCTGCAGTCTCGGCTGCTGTGTCAGCTGTTCTGACCCACCTTAACGCTAACAACGCGAATGTTAGCGGGATCGTTAACAATAATTCCAATCCAAGTAACAGTCAAGTACCTCAACGAGAAACAAACTACCACGACACCCCTAATCCCAAGCCCAAGAATAACAAACGAAAGTTCTGGGCTAAAGCTAAAGGCAAATCACCCCAAGGGGCGAGCAAAAGACAACAACATGTGGCAACCTTCGCAGCCACGACTTCTATACCTCCTACTACCATCTCTTCTAGTATCCCAGTTATCCCTAACCTGGCCAGACAGTATGCTGGCAATCTCCCAAAGTGCAACAAATGCAACTATCACCATCATGGATTTTGTCGGAAAATGCAGTGCTTAAACTGCAATAAAAAGGGACACACTGTCCGTTACTGCAAGAGTCGGATCCAACACATTACTTCAACCACCAATGTCGAAATCTCTCGAATATGCCATCTATGTGGCGTAATGGGACACTTCAAGAGGGACTGTCCAACAGAGGAGAATAATGGTGAATTCGGAGGAGTTTGACCTCATAATGGAAAGAGACAGCGAAGGACCCTACTATAGTGTAGGTTCACTTCCAATCGTCAGTATTATGTATGTTTTTATAAACCATCCAAAACTAGTGCAACTAGAGTCTTATCTTTTGCGGGATCCCGTCGGTATAGGGATGCTCGTGCTGCGTATACTTGCTTTTCGAAGCATACCTTATTCGCAGCAATAGTCATGTAGAAGTCTAAAGTACCGAAACTCTGTTGATGGTTGCACGGTTGTGTTTTGTCTGTAAACATCTTTTGTTCAAATCTAATGTCTTTAAGTTTCCTTATGATTACGACATTATCATACTACTTGATTTAATTCTATCCTCACAAAAGCAGCTTCATACGTACATCTATTCCTCCGAAATCGTCTTTCTAGCAAAACCTTCATTCCAGAACAACAAAGTACTCGTACATAGAGCACCTCATGTTTCTCATCCTTTCCGAAGAGAAACTTAGCAAACCGCCCGAAGTACCACTCGTACAGTACGTCAAGTTCAATCCAAAGACCCACAGTTTCAAGCTTATTTATATAGGACTCGTATACCCGAGACTGTGATTGGTGAACCTGGTATGGGTTCTACTATGAACTTCAGGACAGAGACTGCCCAATACTACGAGTGATCATGCTGCCATGTGAATAAACTTAGAAGCCCAACGCATGCCCTTTCTGTCGATTGTGACGAGAAAGTCAAATAGAACAAAAGTACCTATCCTTTTTCCTTAATTCAGGAGTAATCCTACTTTATTTTAGATCTTCACGACATCTAATCAACCACAAGGTTCTGACTTCATAATCAGTATGAATTGGTTTTGTCCTTATACAAGAGGAAAGGTCACTGCCTATACCTCGAGACAGCTTAAGACGCAGGAAGTTAACTATACAACACATAATCTTGAGTCAGGGGCAGCGGTAATTGTTTGGAAGATCTGGAGGCACTACTTGTAGGATACAAGATGTACTATCCTCACAGTCCACAAAAACATTCAACATACGTTCGACCAAGAAGAGTTGTCATGATAGTAAAGTCAAACAAAAGAAGCAGAGTCGTGCCCCGATAGTGACAGGTTCGCTAGAATGCCAAGCGAGGGACTGAGGTCACTTAAGAACACGAGAAGCAAATAAAACTTCTATCCGTAGCATGTTTACCAGTTCTATTTAAACTCTAATTTCGGGACGAAATTCCCTCTAACGGGGGGATGATGTGACAACCCGATATTTCAAGACGATATGATGGAACGCAAGTCAAATTTAGGTCAAAATTTAACTTTCCTAAAATCTTATTTGGGTTAAATAAAGTAGAAGGAATCGTATCAAGGTTTTCATACATACAAAGATTCTCGGCAAAACCGGCAATACGAAGTTACGTAAAAGCTCGAATCGGAGATCGAGCGACTTTTGACCAGAATGACCTAAACGAGAATTGAAGGTCTCGTCAATGGTATTTCAGCGGTAAAAAGTCTGGCAAAAACCGACGTCAGATAAAGATGTTATGAATTTTTAACGAAATTCCTTAATCACGTCATTTTAATAAATAAATAATAAAAATTATTTCATAATTTGCCAACAGAATCTAAACGAAAGTTATAGATCTTAGTCTCACCTACGCGTGGATATAAAGACCATCGAAAACGGAGTTGGCATGAAGTAGATATGATTTTTTGAAGTTTATTAAATAAATTATATATAAAAATAATTCAAAAATCCGGTAATATCCGAAGGGGGAGTCAGCGTCCTCATCCGAGGTACGCGCCGCGTAACCCCGTACGCCTTGCGTACCCGAGGGCCTTGGTCTCGGTCCGTCCACGTCGCCCCTATGCGAAGCTATCCGACCCGCCATCCCATCCGACCCGCCCCATCCGAAGTACGTAAGCGATGACGCCCCAGTACGCGTTGCGTACCCTCGTACGCCCATCGTACCAAGGCGGTTCAGCACCACTATAAATAGAGATGCGAGGGTCTCCGGAAAAAGGGCTCATTTCTTATCGTTTCTCTTACGTTTTGCCTCGGTTTCCGTGCCCGTTCAAACCCGAAGCCCTTGTCATTTTGCTCAAGTTCCGAAGGTCGATTTTACTCCCGAGATTCCTGAGAATCCCGAGAAAAATCAGTTTCCCGAGACGAAACTCTGCCCGGTTTTCCATCTCGCTATCTTCAAACTTCCAGGTGAGTTCATACCCCTATAATCCACACTTTTAAATGTTTTATAAATGTTTTTATATGCTTTTAAGGGGGGGGGGGGGGGGGGGGGGGGAATACAAGTAAAACATGCGATGATTATCGTATGTTATATAAAGTTTCGTTATACACTTTTTATTAACGGAATCACATGTGATTTATAACTATTATAAGGAAGCTTTCATATGCAAAATGTATCACGATAACATCATATCTTTTGAAATGAAAAGTGTTGTTATTATTGTATAAATCAAACACACTGCTTATATTGTATATATATGTGTCCATCTTAGGCACTACAAAAATTATATCTTTCATAACAAGCGAGCATTTCACTAGGGATTATTATACAAACGAGACAAACTTTTACAAAACTATAATAAGTTTTTGTGAGAACATCACGAATTTTTATATACTAGAAATACTATTGCAAGGAGATACATTCATATACAAGAATAAACGAATATTTTCATAGATACTTCAAATAGTTTTCGCAAACGTTTTTACATGTTGAGACACCTTTAGAAACTGTCTTACAAACTGTAGGTTCCCTTTTGAGTTTGTTACATTTGTGTTTTCAAACAAAGGTTTTCTCACACTTAAACTGTATTGTCAAACGGTCTTTCTAACCGATTTATCAACTGACATCAAGTCATAAATTCCTATTTATTAAACTTTTCAAAAGTTCTACAAAACTTCTTTTATGCTTTTATATTATAAATTGCATGCCTCTATAGGTATAGTTATATAAGAAATGTTTAAAATACTTAGGAAGGCTATCCACCGTGTTTCCTTTTCCTCGATTTGGATGTGGTCTGGTGGGATATCGGGTACTCTTCCGAAGGTTGTTTAAATATTAGTTATATATCATGTGTACATATATAGTCATAAATGTTCCATCAGTTAATTTAGTTCCGATACTCTTGGGTAACAAGGGTGTATAAACCTACTTGGACACTCATCAATTACATTCTAGTAAACTATTATAGGAATAGTTTAGGGAATACAAAACATTATCTCTATTACAAGAAATTACACCAGAGTCAGTTCATTCATGAGTCTAGACTACATGCTATATGAAAGGATACTCTTACAGAGTTTCCGCTTACATGAATATGAGTACATTTACATAGATCATATATGACGAGTTACTACTACAGATGATATGTGTAGATACTGTTATATAGATCACCTTCTTATCTTTACCTTGTGATGCAATCACATAATCGACGAGATGAATTGGACTTTATATCCTAGTACCAAAGGATACCCTGAGGGACTAACCATTCCTAAAGCCACTGTTAGCTACAAAGGATGATGACTTATCTACGGATGTCTACGGTTGATCAGTTTATGGAGAGTTTCCACGCCATGTGTATCTTTACTTAAGGGACTAACTATTCCTAAACCCAGCTGTTAGCAATAGAGGTAAATGCACATCTACGGATGTCTACGGTTGATCAGTTTACGGCGAGTTTCCACACCGTGTGTATCTTAGTACCAAAGGATACAACATAAGTTATTATTACTTTTAGAGTTTTATAATAATAGTTAAACAGGGAAAAACCGTCACATTTTCCAGTGATGCGTACTTTCAAAACAGTCAGGTCTTAGTAAAAGACTACTTTCAAAACATTCGGGTCTTGGTAGAAGACTACTTTTATACTAGTAGGAAATATGGGATTTTCTAGAGTTTTCATACTTATACTAAATGTTTCATCAATCATTCACCGGTCTTTCATAACCACTAATCAAAGCAATGACATTAAATACTTATGAACTCACCAGCTTAAATGCTGACCTACACTTTCAAAATAACTTGTATTCTCAAGTTACAAATAGACAGGTGCCGATGCAAGGTTTAGAGAAGACGGAGCAGTCAAGACTCATCTTTTATTTTGATCAGTTATCATGTTGTCCTGTACTATGAAAGAAAACACTTGTAACTAAAATTATACTATTAATGCAATGGATGATGTTGTTGCTTGTTTACTACTTTACATTTGTTGTGATGCACACATGGCGTCCTCCGCCCCAGAACGTTTCCGCCGTTCTCGGTTTTGGGGTGTGACAGGTCTGATGGCATAAAGGTGCCAACTCTATGGCTATGAGAGCCCATGCACCTTGTAGAGCACCTTTCATGGATTTTTGAGCTAAAAACCCCATGCATGTGGACCAAGTTTGGAACTTTACGTATAAAATGCACATTAGGAGGCTAGATATATGGTTTTGATATGTTAAGACCCATTTAAATCGACTATATAGTAATGGTCAAGAATGAACTCGTTGGGTTGTTCTTGGGACTCGGCGAGTCGAGGCGTAACAACCACCAAATCCATTCTACGAATGGACCAATTGTTAGGGAGGGAAGTCTCGTAGATGTTTAGACGCAAAAAAGGACCTAAGAACCATGGAACTCGATGAGTGTATGAACAAACTCACCAAGTCCAAGGCAATCTCCCAACCCTTGAAGATGGACTCGACGAGTTGTTCTACAACTCGGCGAGTCATAGATTGGACATGTTCTTATGAGGGAGATGAACTCGCCGAGTTCAAGGAAGAACTCCGCAAGTCGGCTGAAAATGGTCCCAACAGTTTAAAGGAAGAAGAACCCATCGAGTTCTTGCTAGACTCGACGAGCAGAGTCAGGGTTGTATCGGATTAGTGGAGTATGGACTCGGCGAGTTGGCGGGCCAACTCGGCGAGTCAGGTCAACTGGATGTTGACTTTGACCAAGGTTCAATTTTTCTGTTTATGGCATTGACCCTGGTTAGGGTCATATGTTCTGTTTGATGACTTGAGGACTGTTGTGTAGGGATTGAGGAGTCGAGGGGAACCGACCTTCACGTCAGGGGCAGTCCAGACGCTACACAACATTGAGGTGAGTTACCTTCCAGTAGGGGTGGGTCTAAGGCCACAATGTCGACCCACCAACAAGGATATTTAGTAGGTAATTGTCTTTGTGATAATTATCTTGGTTTGGCTATGTGACTTGGTCATGAGATATGCTTGCGTAATATGAACGTTGTGTTAGTGGTAGTGACAGGGAATGGTCTTTCCCTAGCATAGGTCGTTAGGACCAATGGGTAGGTTAATACCCCAATATGTCTGACTGTATGTTTATACGTTGCTATTTTATGCTAGTGGTAGGGGGTAAAATAGTCCCTAGTTACCGGTTGAAAGATATTGATGGTAGTTACCCGTTGAAATATACCGATAACAATTACCGGTTGAAAGATACCAATGACGGATATCGGTTGAAAGATACCGACGATATTATATGGTATGTGGTATGATGGGGGAACTCACTAAGCTTTGTGCTTACAGTTTTTGGTTGTGGTTTCAGGTACCTCTTCTTCAAAGGGGAAGGAGTTGGCGGTGTAGCAGCACATGACACACATGATTTCTGCATGGAGTTTTCTGGGATTGTACTCTGATTTTTATTACTTTCGATGATATGGTTTTCAGACACGCTGTTATGGTTTTTATAAATTGATATGACATTGGCAATGTTTGGTAAATTATGCTATGAATTACTTAATTTCAAATGAAATTTTTGGCCTCAATTTTTGGGATGTTACATAAAGACTTAACGTTTAGAGTACAAAATGAAACTTTGTTAAATTATATTAGTAATTGTTAATACTCTTACGCCCTAAAAAATCTCTCTCTTGTTGAGTTTCAAGAGATAGTAACATTTGATGGTTGTAATTTCTCTAACTAGAATAATACCTTGAGGTTTTTCCTTAAGGATAATATAGAAATTATATACACTAAAAGATCTCATACCTGAACAACCTCTGCAAAGCAGTTAGTCTGATCATGATACATTGATGGAAGCATTATTGTGATGATATTGATGTGTCTCACTTAATATGAGAGTAACTAACCTAGACTTGCAGAATGTATTAGGTAATTATGAAACATATCAGATGTCTCATCAAGTAAAGCGGATATATTCATTGTGAACAGTAGAAAGCGCTTCAAATATGTTTAAACATTAAATAAAATGAAAATCTAAGAGATTATATACTCTACTAGACACATGGTTCCGTTAAGGGAAATACAACATAAACCCAGAAATCAAGAAATGACCTAAATGATTAATTTTGTTTCTATCATAGTACAAATTCGACACCGAAAGAGAAACTTCTCCTCTAATCTTACCAAGTTGAGGAAGTCTGACTTGACCAAGACTTCAAATATCTATATGATAGAACTATTTATTTTTCCATCATTCTCTTTAGAATGTCATACTTCACGTGACACTAATAATTGATATTATGTGTTGATGATTGGAAGAAATAATCAATTGATTACAAATTAGTAGTATTTCGTGTTGAATATATAACATGCAATGTTATATTCTATATTTAAACAATAGATTTTTTGTACCTATTCCTATAGGAACTTGTAACAGTTGTAAATTTATGAATAAAGAATATTTTCTCATAACCTTATTTATGAAGTGAATCTACGAGCTTTCATTAAATTGACAGTTCTTATCATAACACCTAAATAATCAAATGATATTTGATTTAAACTTATCTATGTCACATTCGTTATGGCTATGTAAATATGAAACATAAATACCAACTTCAAAAACAAGGAATTTTTGAAGGCAAATAAGGTTGATTCATTTGATATATGTGATTCCTATTTATATGGAAATATGGTTCACGAGTGTCTTTATATATTAGTAGTTAAAGAACAAAAGTCTTGACAAGGAATTATACATAAGTGATGTATGCAATATTTTCAATCCATTAATATGTTTTGTAAGAGATACATAGTCAATTTCACCTACGTCTTTTATTCGTTATTGTGGAAACTTCTGATTACTCAAACTATTTCAAAGCAATGATTTAAATAAAAATTAATGAGACAATCATTAACCTTTGGTTGTGATAAAGAATATGTGTTTTTGTAAATCAAGTCTTCTTAGAACATCTTAGGAGTTGTGAAGTTAATTCACAACTCATTCCGTCAAAAATCCGCACTTGTCATTAGTATGGTTCTTGCGGCACATGGATCACGTGGTCACTTGGATCTATCTTTTGATGTTTGAGGTAGTCTTCATATTCTTTAGTTGGATATGATTACTTGGCCACTAGTTGAATGTCGATAATACATGTTCTTTAGGTGGATAAAATATAGACCTTAATATCTATTATATGATGTTTTAAAGAACTATTTACTTTATAAAGTTTTTGTAATTACGCTCACTGCAACAAATATATATATATATATATATATATATATATATATATATATATATATATATATATTTCCAACCAAACAAGTAGATTAAATAATTTCATTAGATTAAGGGTGTAATGGTGTATCCTTGTCTAAAAGGTATGAAGTTATGGAGCTAATGTTGGACAATAAGTGTAATCAGTGTAGCAACTACTAATTGTAGTTATGTGGATTATACTAAATGATTATTTAGGATGAAGTCTCTACTAATCCCATCAATTGTCATTCCAGAAGACAAGTTATTAGAAATATATTTTTCTAAGTTGGAGCAATATGGAACTTTAAGAGCTAAAGAGCCATAAGCTAAATTCATCAATGTTTGGAACTAGCAATTCTTTGAACTGTTGAATCTACTCAATAGTTGGTCGGAAACTAATAAAACACATAGACTTGAATTGGTGTATAATAATCAAGAATGGGCTTGATTAATATTCCTTGATATATTATAAATATAAAGAGTAAGTGATTTTTCTAAGGAGAAATTTTACATGAATGAAAATCTTTTCAGATTTAAGCTAACATCTCGTAATAAGAATCTTCTTTCTTATATGATAATTACATAGTGTGATTTAATTATAAATCAAGATGACTCATGTGTTTCTATAAAGCTAGTGGAAACACATTAACATTCCTAGTCTTATATGTGATTGACATATAAATTCTTGAAATAAAGATCTATATAGATAGATCATGGCAACTTAAAGGATTAAGTAAAATTGCATTAATTGTCAAGGATCCTAAAGAGTTTAAGATAAAGAACTCTGAGAGAGTTATCTTGTCAAAACCCACATGATTTGATTCTGAGCACTCCTGAAAATCCTAGTACGATATTTTTTACTAGATAATATGATTGTATTCCATATGTTGATGCAATTAGAATAATCGTATATGTCATGATTATTCATGATGCCTAGATAAACCGTATGCTTAGAGGATGTTGAATGATATAGGTATATTCCAAGAATAAGTCTTGGTATAACTTATAGGAATATTCTAAAGTGTTATGGATAATTTAAGAGATATTCCCAATCTGTTTAGTATTTCAAGAGAATGTGTGTTTAGGTTGTTGCACATATTCTAACCATCCAAATAAATTGAGATGTTTCCCAATCGGGCATGCCCTCATTTTAAATGAAGAGAAAGTTACATGGATAGGAGTTCCATGTAGATTTTAATTACACCTACACATCAGAGTTAGAGTACATTGTTGATTGGAGAACCACATTAAAATGCTTAATGCATAGTTCATTATGAATATGAGTAATCTCATTACACAAGTATTGGTATCTAATTCGTATTTAAGCATCTAATACACTCTAAATAGTTTTCTCTATATATGATATATATATATATATATATATATATATATATATATACATACATACATATATATAACTGAAAATGTTTGTATTCATAATGTTTATAGAATTCAAGTTTGTTAAATTTACTTTACTAAGTTCCTTCATTAGCTAAAGCACAGAAGTAAAGCGAGTGCTATTATAGGAACTTGTTCTCCTAAGTAGATGTATTTGATTGAAGTTTAGTATTTTGATATTGGAAAACGCAAGAAAAAAATATTGTAATGAGTTGATATGTTGGATATAAATATTTCCTTAAATAATTATTGTGTTCTATATTAGCATGTTTAAATCGTGAAATAATTTGGTTATTCTAAATGTCCATAGTCGTTCGTAGATGTGGAAACATCGATGAGGTAAGACTAATATAAGTGTATAGGTTGATTCTTATGAAGATGAAAATAGCTTGAGTTTCAACCAACTTCAAAGGTACTTTATTAAGAGAATAAGTATTAGACCTGACTGATGGGTTTTAGCCATATGAACATCCTATGTGCACATGCAACCCTAATGCTTGGATCTAGGTTTCTCTAATTGATCATACATTGAATCCAAGACTTCTAATGGCTAATATACAATAATAACAATATGAAATTAGAGATTAGAAGTTTACCTTGAATCACTTGCTTGATCTTGTTGTCCCTGAGGCTTTAGAGTCACAATTGTCACTCCTCTAATGTCTTACAAACACCAACTAGCAAGAAGATGATTTAGGAGAGAGGAGAGAGGATCAAATCGGCCAGGATTTCTACTCAAAGCATGAGTCATGAAAATCCTTAGCCCTTGGGGTCTATTTATACTTGTAAGGCTCCAAGGGTTTCACCCTCAAACCCTAATTGGATAACTTAAGCCCTAAGCAATCCAAATCCTTTCCATGATCAGCCTTGGACGATTTTTATGGCTATCCTTAGCCCTAGAAATCGACCACCCCTTATCCATAAAGGATATATAGCCCAAAGTGCAACTATCAAACAATTGACAGTTTATACCCCTTTATTTAATTAATCTCTTTAAGTCAACAAATTAATTCCTAATTAAATTATGACTTATATTAATCAAATAACAATATTATTATTCCTTATATTATTCTCATAATATATTAATAATATTCCTTCTCTCATTATAAATCATCCTGTCAAGTTGCTATGGTGAAGGCAACCCAAAAGGACCATATACAATCGGGTCAAATACTTACCTAATATAGTTGCAGCCTTAGATACTATTCCAACAGTCTCCCACTTGGATAAGTCTAGTAACTATATATACAAGTATATTCCGATTAGCAATCGTAGCTCTCAAAGACGCTATCAAACTCTGATCTAATCAATCTTGTCCTTCAGATAAGGGATCGTACAGTCCTCTGTTTAGATATCATGCTGACAATTCTATGGAACAATTTGTCTAGCATTTGGTTTCTCAATCTCCGATTTATTTGACATAGAACTTAATCGAACACATCAATCCAGTTCTGACCGGGCCTGACACATAAGTCAAATCAAATCATCGAGTGGCCGAGATATCGCTTTTACCCTCTTGGGATAAAAGTAACAGATAAACTTCGAATTATATGCATTTACTTATTCATTAATCAACTATATACAATAATGCGTTTTATAACATCATGTTACTGATGCGGTTTCGCATTATCAATGTACAACCAATTAACAAATAACAAACCATATATCTAGGTTTTAAGACTATATGATATTATCGTCTTGCGATCACCCTTTTATCATATTCCACAAGGTGATTCCAGCAAGCGTGGGTTTGTTCCAATGCTCAAAACTAGTTCATAAGCACTCATGAATGTTGCAGCAAACTTTTGCTAAGTCTAATACCATTTAGACAATCTACACACCAATTCATGACAATCTTCATTCATATCCACTTACAACATATGAACGATTGTGGACAATTTGAACAATTCGATTATTCTTAATAAACTCAATTATTCTGGAAGTCAAAACATGCAAAATGAAACAATAGTTAAACAATTAACATAAGATAGTGACATTACTCATAAATAATACTTTTTTATTTAATCATCAAATGTTAATTACATTTACCTATTACACGTTTCTACTACTATCTAATCTATACTAGTATCATCCTTCAACCCAATACTCCCAGCATGCTGCAAGTGCTTAACCCTACTCAGTCCCTTCGTAAGCGGATCTGCTGGGTTATCTTCTGATGACATCCCCTTCACTACGAGTTGTCCTTCTTCTACACGATGTCTAATAAAGTGATATTTTATGTCGATATGTCGAGATCTACCATGATCCCTCGGTTCCTTGGTCAAGGAAACCGCTCCTTCATTATCACAGAAAATCTCCATGGGCTCCTTTATGGCAGGTACAACTCCAAGATCACCGATGAAGTTCTTTAAACATATTGCCTCCTTCGACGCTTCGCTCGCTGCAATGTACTCTGATTCGCACGTTGAATCAGCTACGGTTTCCTGCTCGGAACTTTTCCAAGTCACTGCTCCTTCATTCAAGGTAAAGACCTAGCCCGACTGCGAACGATAGTTGTCCCTGTCGGTCTGAAAGCTGGCGTCACTATACCCTCACACCTTCAAGTCATCACTCCCTCCGAGGATTAAGAACCATTCCTTCGTCCTCCGAAGGTACTTAAGGATATTCTTAACCGCAATCCAATGGGCTCTGCCAGGGTTCCCTTGATATCTGCTAACCATGCTCAAAGCAAAGGCTACATCAGGGCGAGTACAAGTCATAGCATACATGATTGAGCCAACTGCAGAAGCGTATGGTACTCGGCTCATTTCTGCTATTTCAGCTTCGGTACTCGGACTTTGAGTCTTACTCAACTTGGCATTACTATGTATTGGTAATTCTCCCTTCTTCGAGTTTTCCATACTAAAACGTTTTAGTACCTTATCTAAGTAAGTATTCTGACTAAGTCCTATTAGTCTCTTACTTTGTTCTCTCACTATCCTTATTCCCAAAACATAGGAAGCCTCTCCGAGGTCCTTCATAGCAAAGCACTTCCCAAGCCAGGACTTAACCTCCTGCAGAGTCGGGATGTCATTTCCTATGAGTAGTACGTTGTCGACATACAGAACGAGGAAGCTTACTATACTCCCACTGGCTTTGACATATACACATGATTCATCTTCGCTTCGTACAAATCCAAAATCTTTGACTTTCTCATCAAAGAAAAGATTCCATCTACGAGACGCTTGCTTAAATCCATAAATGGACTTCTCAAGCTTACACACTCTATTCGGATGCCTCGGATCGATAAAACCCTCTGGCTGAGCCATGTAAACATCCTCGGCTAACTTCCCATTAAGGAAAGAGGTTTTGACATCCATTTGCCAAATCTCATAATCATGAAATGCGGCAATAGCTAGCATCACTCTAATAGATTTTATCTTCGCAACTGGTGAGAAGGTCTCATCATAGTCAACTCCGGGAGTTTGAGTAAAGCCATTCGCAACCAATCGCGCTTTATATGTGTGTACGTTTCCATCCACGTCGGTCTTCTTCTTGAAGATCCATTTGCACCCAACAGTCTTATGTCAGGGCACATTATCAACCAAATTCCAAACTTGGTTGTCATACATGGACTGGATCTCGCTGTCCATTGCCTCTTTCCATTTCGCAGACTCCGGGCCTGTCATGGCTTCCTTATAGCTATTTGGTTCATCTAGATTCATTAGTGTACCATCACTAATATACGTGTCCCCTTCGGTAGTAATATGAAAACCATAAAACTGGGGTTGAACTCTAACTCTTTCGGAACGTCTAAGAGGTAAGGACTCGTCAATCGGTTCAACTAGAGTTTCCTCCTCGGGTTGAGTGCCAGCAGTAGAGGTTCCTTCATCTATCGACTCTTGAATCTCTTCAAGCTCGATTTGCCTCCCACTGTCTCCTTGGCTTATAATTTCTCGCTCTCGGAAAACTCCTCTCCTCGTAACAAAGACAACATTGTCCTTTGGTGTATAGAAGAGATATCCAAAGTATTTCTGTGGGTAGCTAATGAAAATACATCGCTCACATTGAGGTTCGAGCTTGTCGTGAGTATCTCGTCTTACGAAAGCCTCGCAACCCCAAACCTATGTGCCAACGAGGGAGCTTTCCCTGTCCACATTTCGTGAGGTGTTTTGGCAACCTTCTTAGTAGGGACTCGGTTAAGGATATGGATGGCAGTCTCTAAGGCATACCCCCAAAAAGAGATAGGTAGTGAAGAACGACTCATCATAGAGCGAACCATGTCTAACAAGGTTCGATTACGCCTTTCTGCCACACCATTCAACTATGGTGTCCTAGGTGGCGTCAATTGTGAAACTATTCCACACTCCTTGAGATAATCGTAGAATTCAAGACTTAGGTACTCTCCTCCTCGATCGGAACGAAGCAACTTGATTTTGCTGCCCAATTGATTCTCCACTTCATTCTTGAACTCTTTGAACTTTTCAAAAGTTTCCGACTTTTGCTTGATTAAGTAGATATACCCATATCTACTATAGTCATCGGTAGAAGTCACATAGAAGCGGTTCCCATCCTTCGTGGTTCATCTAAACGGTCCACATACATCGGTATGTATTAGGTCCAATATACCCTCACCCCTTTCACATGTACTTGTGAAGGGTGACTTAGTCATCTTTCCATGTAAACAAGACTCGCATGTGTCATCTTCCCTAAAGTCGAATGACTCCAACACTCCATCCTTTTAGAGTTGGGCTATGCGCTTCTTGTTGACATGTCCAAGACGACAATGCCACAAGGATGCTCTATCCATACCATTGGAAGAATCCATGCATAAAACATCATTTCCTAAGTTATTTACAATCATAACAGTTTCATAAATTCCATTACATGGTATAGCTTCAAAATATAAGACACCATTTAGATAAGCAAGAATAGAACCATTCTCATTATTAAAAGAAAATCTAAAACGTTGTCTAAACAAAACATGAAATGAAATGATGTTTCTAGCCTCTTCTGGCGAATAGCAACAATTGTTCAAATCTAAAGATAAACCATTCCTAAGCACTAAAGAATACACTCCAATCTTGGTCACAGGCGACGATCTTCTGTTCCCCATGATTAGATTTATTCTTCCATGCTCCACATCCCTATTTCTTTTTAGTCCCTGCAATTCAAAACAAATATGGTAACCACAACCGGTATCAAGGACCCAAGAAATAGCATGAGATGAATCGTTAGATTTAATTGTATAAATACCTGCGAAAGATGGCTTGATCTTTCCTTCCCTTATGGCTTGCAGGTAATATGGGCAGTTTCTCTTCCAATGCCCTATTTTATGGCAATGATGGCACTGTGCCTCCTTAGGGTTAGGACAAGGTTTAGCAGGATCAACTTTGGTCCCACTAGAAGAGGAACCATCTCGGGACTTTCCCTTGTGGTGGCCCTTAGACGGAGCCTTCCTCTTCTTGCCTCTTCCTTGAGCAATGGCCAAAACAGGAGCAGTGGGTGGATTGGGAGTGGGTGCAACAGACTTGTCCTTTAGGTTGCTTTCAGCAACCCTAAGGAGACCTTGGAGCTAGCTTAGGGTGACCTCTTCCTTGTTCATGTGGTAGGTCATCCTGAATTGATTGTAACACGGAGGCAAAGAGTGAAGCACCATGTCGATCGCCAAGTCTTCCCCAAAGTCAACATTCAACTTGCGAAGACGATCGACATACCTTTGCATCTTTTGCAGGTGCACGGTAAGAGATTCTCCATGACCCATTTTAGCGGAAATCATGTTAGTGAAAATCTCGTAGCGCTCTTGCCTCGCGTTCTGGTGGTATCTCTCCAACAAGTCTTGGTGCATTTCATACGGATACATGTCCTCATAGGATTTTTGGAATTCGGCATTCATGGTGGCTATCATGATGCAATGTACCTTCGTTGCATCACGCTCGTGAGTTTCAAAAGCGGTCATTTCAGCCGGAGTAGTGATTTCAGGGTTGATTTTCTCGAGCTTCTCATCGAGGACATACTCCTTGTCCTCATAGCGAGCAATTGTGCGAATATATCTTATCCATTCGCTAAAGTTCGTCCCATCGAAAGTGACCTTTTGACAAAGGCTCATCAATGTGAATGAACTAGCAGCAGCGTTGTTTGCGTTCGACATCTACAAATAGAAAGGACAAAGATAGATTAGAATATGAATCCCTAATTATCATCCACTATGAAAATTAGGGCTAGGATCCAACAACAATATTTACATATTAGAAAAGGGATGCCGTAATTTAACATGCAAACAATTTGAAGGTAAGTGAATGACAATTC
This sequence comes from Lactuca sativa, assembly GCF_002870075.4. Lineage (NCBI taxonomy): Eukaryota > Viridiplantae > Streptophyta > Magnoliopsida > Asterales > Asteraceae > Lactuca > Lactuca sativa. Next base: position 252,759,136 of record NC_056625.2, read on the forward strand.
ACTAATTCTCCACCACAAAACATAACTTTAAGTTCTAAATGTATTTGAGAATTCCTAGGTTTATATGAGATTCATTGAAACTTTTCAATGGCATGTTTAAATCTCAATATGCCCCTCTCGTTTGTGACTGGGATACCGAGGATCACAAAGTGGGTGTGAATTACCATGCAAATTTATATGGTGCCTTCATTGTAACGATCACCTATTCGATGTGCCAGTAAACCACACACGCTCCATCGAACTATGATAAACAATGAATCACCCTTTGCCACCTTTGCTTAGAACAAATTAGTGTGCCGGTAAACCACACACGATCCACTAACTTCTTAGCAAGGGTGCAAAGTGTAATTTCATGGGATTGCATCAATTCACTTTTCCTAAAGTAACTAAGATTGGCAAATTTTTGAAAACATGTAGTTACTTTGTATTTCATATAATAGTTTTAATGAAGAGATGAGGTTTCCCTATCCTACCCGTTCGGCTAACGACCCTCCACCTTCAAGCAAGCGGTGGGTGTGAGTGTACACCCATTAAGCGCCATTTTATAGGCAGCAACCTTATACCCACCTTATAGACCGGCTTCGTGAATGAGGCCTACTAACGGTAAGACTAGCATTTTAATTATATATATATATATATATATATATATATATATATATATATGTATATATATATATATATATATATATATATATATATATATTAATCTTGTAATATTATATTAGTATAGGGTTGGATTTTAAACTTGTAAAATTCTAAGGTTTGGAATTTAAATTGTCTAAATTAAACTTTTAATCACAAAACATAAATTTCAAAACTTGAGGGAAAGTTTTAAACTTTTAAAACATAGAGGGTCAAATAACAAATAATCTTAATTAACAATGAATTCCATAATTATCCATATTTGATTTATTTAATGATTTCTTGCAAAACAATTTACCAATTTTATTAAAATAACTAATCAATTATCACATAAGGAAACAAATAATTAATTAATTGATAAATATCTTCAATTAGGTCAAGAATATACTCATATATATCATAAAATCGAATTTATATTGATCTAATATGATTAAGGCAAGTATCTCAAATATAAACAGCAAGAAATCCCGAAGTTTCCTCCTTCTGACGCTCGAACTCGCCTGGAACTCGCCAAGTACCCAGATGGACTCGCCGAGTACCACCATGGGACTCGCCGAGTTCATCAGCCAGAGGACAGAAAAACGATTTTTTCCGCAACAAACAAGCAATCAAAGTATGAATTCAATAGAAACCAATCTAGGCTCTGATACCACTGATGGCTTTTAGCCATATGAACATCCCTATGTGCATATACAACCCTAATGCTTGGATCTAGGTTTCTCTAATTGATCATACATTGAATCCAAGACTTCTAATGGCTAATATACAATAATAACAATATGAAATCAGAGATTAGAAGTTTACCTTGAATCACTTGCTTGATCTTGTTGTCCTTGAGGCTTTAGAGTCATAATTGTCACTCCTCTAATGTCTTACAAACACTAACTAACAAGAAGATGATTTAGGAGAGAGGAGAGAGGATCAAATCGGCCAGGATTTCTACTCAAAGCATGAGTCACGAAAATCCTTAGCCCTTGGGGTCTATTTATACTTGTAAGGCTCCTAAGGTTTCACCCTCACACCCTAATTGGATAACTTAAGCCCTAAGCAATCCAAATCCTTTCCATGATAAGCCTTGGACGATTTTTATGGCTATCCTTAGCCCTAGAAATCTTCCACCCCTTATCCATAAAGGATATATAGCCCAAAGTGCAACTATCAAACAATTGACAGTTTATACCTCTTTATTTAATTAATCTCTTTAAGTCACCAAATTAATTCCTAATTAATTTATGACTTATATTAATCAAATAAAAATATTATTATTCCTTATATTATTCTCATAATATATTAATAATATTCCTTCTCTCATTAGAAATCATCCTGTCAACTTGCTATGGTGAAGGCAACCCAAAAGGACCATGCACAATCGGGTCAAATACTTGCCTAATATAGTTGCAGCCTTAGACACTATTCCAACACTGACATGCATCAAAATCATTTTATGTATCATAGTCATGAGTGATGTTTTGACCAAAAAAGGTCACGCTTTAGTTTATGTAGCTAGATGATGTGAACACAAACATCAAACTCTCGAAATTTGCTAATGTGTTCACAAGGAGGTTTTGTCAAAAGTCCAATAGTAAAGGAAAGGAGCACAAAGAATAAGAGTCAAATGATTCTCAATGTGAATCTTACTTGAACAGATGATAAGAGTGAATACCATGAGAATATACTATATCGTGATCTGGTCAAGCACGAATATAACGATTGGCATGAAATTGCAAATATCATCAACGAATATCAAGGATCCATTCTCAAGAATTAAAGTTGATCATGAATTTAATGGTGATCAAGGTCCGAAATCCTAGCCTTATTCCCAGTAGTACTTTAACCTCATCATCGACTTTAAGACCTCTACCGATTGTTCCTTCATGGAAAAAGACATAGAAGACCCAACCATCCATCATTTCTCTTGCCTTATGTTTCAATGGTTATTTATAAATCCCTTCCTCCAAGAGTTGTCCCTAAGGAAAATATTTTCATAAAATCTCCATTTCAACGAATGTTTTACAAGGATACAAATGAAGAGATGTGTTTCATGATATCTAATGATATTCGTCTTTACACATTTTCACATCGTTAGATTATGGGATATTGTAAGATCGAAGCTTCTAATATGATGGTTTAAACCACTTAACGATGATATTTTGGCAGCCTCTCATCCATTGTATTGATCTCTCAAGAGCTAATGTGAAGTTTACTTGTTCTTCAAGTTTCAGATCTGTAATATTTGTGATTAGGATCTTATCTTTGTTTAGTTTTTTGAAATCCCTGATATATAGGGAATTCCATAGGAAGTTTACACTTTATAGTATATATTGTTTTTTAGGGTTTGTTGTATACCACAAGTTTGTGCTATCTCTTTTAATGAGAACAAGTTCTTTTTGAAGTTCTTAATAAAAAATTGCTTTTGATTAATTCTTGTGAGATCTTCTTTTTCTTTTGTTTCGTTCAATGCTTGTTATTAACCCTGAAGCTCCAAAAAAAGTTTGATATATGCAATTCATTGTATTAAGAAAAAGTTTTTACAACCTTGACGAAACTCAAGATGCAGAACTCCAAAAGAGTTTGTGCCTATAAAGAATGGCATAATATTCAGACATGCTACTGTCGTAGTTCTATATAAGAGGTAGAGGAAATGAGTCGTGTCCTACATGTTTTTCTATAGGATCGATCATGTATGACATGGTATATAATAGATTTGATGACTTGTATGCGTTGAGCATGACAAGTCAGTATCAAATTAACTTTAGCAATAACCATCGAGTCGAAATCAACAACGTTCTTAAGTGTCCTTGGAGGAAAAAATTGAGATGTTCTTGTAATTATGGAAGAGATCAATGTAAATGTTACACAAATGCTAGGCTCTAAACTTATAGAGACGATTTCGTACGCAATTGAATTTCGTGCTCTTACTGAATCTTAAAGTTGTAGCTAGTAAAAATACAAAACTTTGTGGATAAAAGAGATTCATTAGTGTTTGTAATGTTTTATTCAATCATTGATCATCCTTTAGATGTCTTTTGTGACTGTACGGGTGCACTCATCTTGACTAAGGATAGAAAGTCACACAAGCACACATGGCATATACTAGGTAAGTATCGTAACATTTGATATTTTATCAAATGCAAGGACAACATAATCTGTATATTCATATCAGAAGAAAATCTTACCAAATTCTCTAAGCCAATGTGACCGACTGTGTATAATTGTCACACTATGTAAAAAGCATTAGATTTTAAAATGAATTAGCTTAAGCACATTTAATTTAGTTATTTTGGAACCCAAACTGTATAAACCTTTATCTGATTTGGTAATTATTATGTGGAGATCATAATATATGATGGGGATCATACATTTCATTAGTTTATCGCTATGTTCCTCTTTTCATGTTTTGACCACTTCCATAATATTAATTTAGACAAACTTCCATGGTTGCTTCTACTAATAGAAGTTAGTAGTCATTTAAGATTGTCATGGAGAATTAATCGTTTTTCATGGAGATTGACATGTGTAATGATCCTAAAATCTTAAACTAAGTGTTATAATATGTAATTGGTCTAAATACGTTTTAGGTTAAACTTATGTAGTGAAACGACAATAATTTTGGTAATGTAATATGTACATCCTTGTGCTTATTGCATCATAACAGACAATTTATACATTTATAGAGCATGCCTAATAAAAGAAAGTTGTAGTTGACAAATATATCATTCTAACACGGACTAGCCGATTTATAAAAAATATATATCTAAGTCCCCTATTTGTCATTTTGGGGAAAAGAAATAGAATTGAAGCATAGGAAGACAAGAGAGCTTGAAAGAGAGGGAAATAAAATCAATATGAATCTCAATTTCATAATATCGACATCGAGGGTAAGCATTTAATCTTTTAAGTGATTGTATTGAGGAGCATAGCCTATTTGGTAACTAGCGGTTATCAAGTGTTGTTGGTATAGAGTAAATGATCAACGTGGGAACAATAATAATTAAGCTCCTAGTGATTTGAGATAAGATCAAAGGGACTTTATATTTGGTATAAATATGTTTATGTGAGTGATGATTTGGAAGCAGCGCGGTGCTTGGCGTGATCAACTAGCCTAGTTGAATTATAAACAAATTCTATTATATGGATTATTTAATTAATTAATCTAGTCGTACTCATTAAGGAAATGGAATGTAGGTGTAGGCATTTATAGTGATGAGTAATGGAAAATTGATATAGTGGTGTATTTTTCAAAAATGTAGACATATGGTTTAGCTGATGACCATTAAACTATATTAAATGTTCTTTGGCTCGTTCAAAAAAAAACTATATTAAATGTGTTTTCCCATTATATATATATATATATATATATATATATATATATATATATATATATATATATATATATATATATATATATATATATATATATATAACTGTATTCATGATTTTGTTGGATATAGTGTCTAAGTCCATAACTATATTTGGCATGTACTTGACCCGACCCGACATGCTCCATTTGGGTTGCACTTCACCCGAACAATTTATGGATAATCTTTGGAGAATAGTATAAGTTATGATTTATTAATATATTATAAGTTCTAATAAATGTAAGATCATATTATTTAATTAGTATTGATCTATAATTAATCTAGGATTAATTTAGAGATCAAAAGTATTACTAATTAAATATGGGCTCCTATATTTATATAGTGTGGGCTAATGCTTATTTGGAATGGGCTAGGCTTGCATGGAAAGTCCATGGATACTCCATGGAGCTTTAACTCATGGATCTCATGGAAATGAAGAGACATGGGTATTAAGGTTTACATGGATGTAACCCTAATCCACCACACTATATAAAGAAGGCCTTGGTTCTTGAAATCACACTAGTTGTGGTGAGTAAAGCAAGAGGGCTGATTTCAAGAAGAGTTACTATTCTCTCAAAGTTCCATGTTTGTGGTGATTTGTGATTTCCATTTGAGGCATCCATACTATTGGTGCTAGGCTATAAAACTCCAAGCAATCAACTACAACTACAAGGTAAGCAATTCTACTAGCTTTATTTGATTCATGATCCCCATGTCATGCTAGATAGGATAAGAACCTTGGAAAATAATTATTGGCATGTATCTTAGTCAAACATAGATCCAAGGTTTATTAGGGTTGCATGTACACTTAGGAAGTGTTAGAATGCTTAAAACCCATCAGTGGTATCAGAGCCATGTTTGTTTGTTTGATACTTGATGCAATATATTGAAAAAAAGTCATTTTTTTGCTGTCTGCCTGATGAACTCGCCGAGTTCATGTGTATCTTCATCCTACACGCCGAGTAGGTTCGTGCACTCGACGAGTAGGAGCCTCAGAATGTAGATTTTCGACTTTTACTGCTGGAAATGGACTAGAAACATTACCCTAAACTGTTTTGGTGTTATAAAACTTGTTTTAGATGGTGTAATCTTTATGCTAATCCATTTATAATGGCTATAATCAAAAAATTATAAGATTTATGAGTAATTTATGATTCTTGAAATGTTCATATTCATGTTCTTGAACTTATGAAAATTAGATGATCATAGTAATTGTTTGTAACCTACTTGGTAGTTTAACTCTTGATCATAATGTGTTTTAATGGAGTCCATAACTTGTCCTAAAGTTATGGAAAACCAAGAATCACACTTGAATTAAAACCATTAAAAGAACACAAGAGTTAGAAAAATGAAAAGTCTTCATTTTAATACTCAATTAACTTCATAAGTTATAAGAAATGAAAACTTTTGAATGTTTACAAAACTTGCCCTCAAGTTTTGGAACAAGTAAAGTGATGATTAAAAACTTTAGTTCCAACCCTTCAAATTTTAAAAAATTAAAATTCAACCCTTATACTTATAATATTATAAGTTAATAATATATATATATATATATATATATATATATATATATATATATATATATATGTATAAGATCTAAGTCATCTTACCGCTAGTAAGCCTCATTCACGAAGTCGGTCTACAAGGGGGGTATAAGGTTGTTGCCTATAAAATGGCAACTTAATGGGTGTCCACTCTCAGCCACCGCTTCCTTGATCGGTAGAGGGTCGTTAGCCAAACGGGTAGGACAAGGACTTATAAATTCTCATTAAAAGTATAATGATAATACTAAAGTAACTAAACCTTATTGAATTCCCAAACTTAGTTATTTTAGGAAAATGTGAATAAGGTGCTAATCCATGAAATCACACTTTACACTTTGTTTAAGTCGTTAGTGGAGCGTGTGTGGTTAACCGGCACACTAACTTGAACTTAACAAGGTAAGTAAAGGGTGACTTAATGTTTATCGTAGTATCGCTGGAGCGTGAGTTGTTAACCGGAACATCGATTGAGGGGTAATACATTAAGGGTACCAAGTAATTTGCATGGTTACTTCACACCTTGTTTTGTGATCCTCGGCATCCCAGTCAGAAAACTTGAAGGGCACACTCAAGATTGAAACATGCCGTTGAAGAAAGTTCAACGAATCTCAAAGAATCTAGGAGTTTTTAAACCAATTAAAAACCTAATTAAACATTTCGTTTTTCATGGTGGAAATTGGTGAATCGTCATTCACCTACCTTCAAATATCTTATAGCTAGATTACAACATCCCTCTTCTAAGATATAAAATATTGTGTTGGGTCCTAGCCTTAATACTATATTTGGGTGTTTTATTAAGGACTATCTCTAAATCTAATCTAATTTATTCCCTATTCTTTTCAGATGTCTTCCAATAACAATGCTTCTGGCTCTAACCCTACAAGCTCTTTCTCTCTCATGAATGTTTGTGGGAGAGTCATCTTCGATGGATCCAACTTTACTGATTGGATCAGGAACATCAGGATGGTCACTCGGTATGAGAACAAAGAATATGTTCTCGACAAGGAGCTAAAGGTACCCGAGCCAACTGCTACTCCTGAAGAGCTTGCTGAATATGAGGTACATGAAAGAGATGCTACAAAAGTAGCATGCATCATGATGGCCACCATGACAGCCGAGCTCCAAAAGTGCTATGAGGAGTATTATCCTTTTAAGATGCACCAGGATTTTATGGAACGTTACCATCAAAGTGCTCGTCAAGAGCGATATGAAATAATCTCCTCCATGATAACAACCTAAATGAAGGATGGTGAACCCATCACGGGCAGAATGCAGAAAATGCAAAGGTATGTGGACCGTTTACTGAAGCTAAATGTGAACTTCCCCGAGGAGTTAGCAATAGACATCATTTTGCACTCCGTACCATCGTCTTATGATCAATTCCGCATGACATATCACATGAATAAGGAAGAAGTCACCCTCAGCAAACTTCAGGGACTCTTAAAGACCACGGAAAGTGGTCTAAAGGGTAAGTCGATTGTTACTACTCCTACTCCTACTCCAACTGCGGCCAATGTCTTGGCAATCGGGCATGGCAAAGGGAAGAAGAGAAAGAACCCTTCTAAGGGTACCAAGGGTAAGACCCTTGAAGGCTCCTCTTCAAGCAATACCAAGAAAGGTTTTGTCACTCCTTCTGCTAACCCTAATGAGGTTGAATGTTTCTATTGTCATGAAAAGTCGCACTGGAAGCGAAACTGCCCAAAGTACAAGCAAGATGTGAAGGATGGGAAAGTAAAACTCAACCATGCAGGTATATATACTATATTGTCTAATAACTTACCTCATTCTAAGTCTTGGGTCCTTGACACAGGTTGTGGTATTCACATATGTTGTGATTTGCAGGGACTAAGAAGAAGTGAGAATGTGGAGCAGGGAAAGATAAACTTGATCATGGGAAACAGGAAAGCTTCACATGTCACCAAGATAGGAGTTTATTCCTTAGTGCTAAATAGTGGGTTTACATTACATTTGAATAAGTGTTATTATTCGCTAGAAATGGCAAGAAATGTTATTTCCTTTCATGCATTGTATAAACAAGGTTTTAACTTTTATTTTGATAATAATAATGGTAGTATTGATGCTTTCTTTAATAATGTTCTTTATTTTAAAGCATTACCTTGTGATGGGGTGTATGAAACTGTATCTGTTGTAGATAATCTAGGAAATAATGTATTGTATATTGACTCTTCCACTAGCTTAGATAAAACACCGTTATGGCATTGTCATCTTGGACATGTAAGCAAGAAACACATACGCCAACTCCAAAAGGATGGAGTCTTGGAGTCATTTGACGTAAATTCTGATGATAGTTGTGAATCTTGTTTGCTTGGTAAAATGACAAAGTCACCTTTTACTGGCACTTGTGCTAGGGGTGAAGGTTTGTTGGACCTCATACGCATGGATGTATGTGGACCCTTCAGAACCGCCACAAGAGATGCTAATCGGTTTTATGTGACTTTCACTGATGATTTTATTAGATATGGATATGTCTACTTAATCAAGCATAAGTCATAAACCTTTGAGAAATTCAAAGAGTTTAAGCAAGAAGTGGAGAATCAGTTGGGCAGGAACATTAAGATGCTTCGATCAGATAGTGGTGGTAAGTATCTTAGTACTGAGTTCCTTGACTATCATAAGGAATGTGGGATTATCTCACAACTGACACCTCCTAGGACACCATAGTTGAATGGTGTAGCTAAGAGGCACAATAGGACCTTGTTGGACATGGTTCGTTCCATGATGAGTCGAGCTTTGCTACCAATCTCATTTTGGAGGTATGCCTTAGAGACTGCCGCCCATATCCTTAAGCTAGTCCCTACAAAGAAGGTTGCCAAAACACCTCACGAGATGTGGACTGGAAAAGTTCCCAATCTAGACCATATCAAGATTTGGGGTTGTGAGGCTTTCGTGAGACTTGAGACTCATGATAAGCTCGAACCCCGAAGCGAAAGGTGTATTTTCATCGGCTATCCACAAAAATCCTTTGGCTACATCTTCTACAGACCCAGTGATAATGTGGTATTTGTAGCAAGAAGAGGATTCTTTCGAGAGAGAGAACTCATGAGTCAAGGAGACACTGGGAGGCAAACTGACCTTGAGGAAATTCAAGAGTTAAGTGATGAAGGAACCTCAAACCCTAGCCCTCAACCTGAGGAGGAAACTCCTATTGAGCCGACTGAAGAATCTATACCTCAGAGGCGTTCCACCAGAGTTAGGAATGCACCTAAGCATTATTATGGTTTTCATATTACTGTAGAAGGTGAGACACTTGTCAGTGATAACACACTGGTAAATCTAGATAAGCCTAACAGCTACACGGAAGCCATGGCAGGCCCTGAGGCTACTAAATGGAAAGAGGCTATGGATAGCGAGATACAGTCCATGTATGACAATCAAGTTTGGAACTTGGTTGACAATGTACCTGATCGTAAGATAGTCAGGTGAAAATGGATCTTCAAGAAGAAGACCGACATGGATGGTAATGTACACACTTATAAGGCACGACTGGTTGCAAAGGGTTATTCTCAAACTCCGGGAGTTGATTATGATGAGACCTTTTCACCAGTGGCCAAGATTAAGTCTATTAGGGTTCTGTTAGCCATTGTTGCATTTCATGACTATTAAAAATGGCAAATGGATGTCAAAACCGCTTTCCATAATGGAAAGTTGGCTGAGGATGTTTACATGACTCAGCCAGAAGGTTTTGTCAATACAGAGTACCCTAACAGAGTGTGTAAGCTTGAGAAATCCATTTATGGGTTAAAGCAAGCACCTCGCAAATGGAATCTTTGCTTTGATGAGAAAGTTACGGAATTTGGCTTTTCTAGGAGTGAAGATGAATCTTGTGTATATGTCAAGGATAGTGGGAGCATAGTCAGCTTTTTGGTACTATATGTGGATGACATACTACTCATAGGAAATGACATCCCAACCTTGCAGGAAGTAAAGTCTTGGCTTGGGAAGTGTTTTGCTATGAAGGAACTTGGTGAAGCTGCCTATATCCTAGGGATAAGGATTTTGAGAAACAAAAGTAAAAGACTAATTGGACTTAGTCAAAGAACCTGTGTGGACAAAGTGTTGAAAAATTCAACATGCATAACTCCAAGAAAGGTGAGTTACCCATTCAGAGTAACGCCAGATTGAGTAAGATACAAAGCCCTAGTACCGAGGCTGAGATAGCAGAAATGACTCGAATACGTTATGCTTTAGCTGTAGGATCGATCATGTATACTATGACATGTACTCGACCTGATGTAGCCTTTGCTTTGAGCATGGTTAGCAGGTATCAGGGGAACCCTGGCAAGGCACACTGGATTGCGGTAAAGAATATCCTCAAGTACCTGTGAAGGACTAAGGACTGGGTCCTTACCCTTGGTGGGAATGATAACTTGAGAGTTGTAGGGTACAGTGATGCTAGCTTTCAGACTGATAGGGATAATTTCCGCTCTCAGTTGGGCTGGATCTTTACCCTAAACTATGGGGCAATTACATGGAAAAGTTCCAAGTAGGAGACAGTGGCTGATTCCACTTGTGAATCAGAGTATATAGCAGCAAGCAAGGCAGCAAAGGAGGCTATATGGCTAAAGAACTTCATCGGAGACCTTGGAGTTGTACCAGATATAAAGGAGCCCATGGAAATTTTCTGGGACAGCAATAGTGTGGTTGCCTTAGCCAAGGAACCAAGAGATCATGGGAGATCCAGACACATTGACAGAAAATATCACTTCATTAGACATCGAATAAAAGAAGGAATCCTCGTGGCAAAGCGGGTATCATCGGAAGAGAACCCAGCAGATCCCCTCACGAAGGGACTGACTCGGGCTAAGCATCTCCAGCATGCTCGGAGCATAGGGCTGAAGGATGATATTAGTTTTAGTGGTTAGATAATCTCGAAATTTGTAAAATGTAATTGACATTTGATGATAAATAAAAGCTGTTATTTATGAGTGAAGTGTTGCTATCACTTGTCAATCGTTTACTATATTTCTTTTGCATTTTTTGGCTTCCAGAATAATTATGTTTGGTATATCATATTATTCGAACCTCCACAGTCGGTCATATGTCGGAAGTAGGTATGAATCAAGACTGTCATGATTGGTTGCAGAGGTCTAAGATGTTGGACATGGCTACAACAATCATGAGTGCTCATAAGTTCTGAGCATTAGACTCAACCCACGCTCACTGGAATCACTTCATGGAACTTATCTCGAGTGATTGTGAGATGGTAATATCATATATGTCTTCAAACCTAGAGATATGATTTGTTACCAATGAGTTGGTTATGCATTGATTGTATGAAAACGCCTTGGTAACTCGATGTTATAAAACGTACCTTTGTGTGTAATTCAACAAGTAGTAGAGCAAAAATATGAATCGAAGTTTATCTGTTCCTTCTAGGATTAGAAGCGATATCTGGGCCCCTCGACGATTTTGTTTTGACCTATGTACCGGGCCCGGTCAGAACTAGATTGATGTGTTCAGTTAAGTCTATGTCAAACAAATCGGAAACCGGGAAACAAATGCTGGACAATAAGTAAGACCATGTTCCATGTATCTGTCCGGCTGATATCTATAACAGAGGATTATATGATCACTTATCTAAAATGGCACATTCTAGTTCAACAGAGTTTAAAGAGTTATGATTGTTGATCGGTTCCTGAAGTCATACTTGCAACTATAGTTATCAGAATTATCCAAGTGGTAGACTGTTGGATATAGTGTCTAAGTCCATAACTATATTTGGTATGTACTTGACCCGACCCGGCATGGTCCATTTGGGTTGCACTGCACCCAAACAATTTATGGATAATCTTTGGAGAATAGTATAAGTTATGATTTATTAATATATTATAAGTTCTAATATATTAATATAAGATCATATTATTTAATTAGTATTGATCTATAATTAATCTAGGATTAATTTAGAGATCAAAAGTATTACTAATTAAATATGGGCTCCTATATTTATATAGTGTGGGCTAATGCTTATTTGGAATGGGCTAGGCTTGCATGGAATGTCCATGGAGCTTTAACCCATGGATCTCATGGAAATGAAGAGACATGGGTATTAGGGATTACATGGATGTAACCCTAATCCACCACACTATATAAAGAAGGCCTTGGTTCTTGAAATCACACTAGTTATGGTGAGTAAAGCAAGAGGGCCGATTTCAAGAAGAGTTACAATTCTCTCAAAGTTCCAAGTTTGTGGTGATTTGTGATTTCCATTTGAGGCATCCACACTATTGGTGCTAGGCTCTAAAACTCCAAGCAATCAACTACAACTACAATGTAAGTAATTCTACTAGCTTTATTTGATTCATGTTCCCCATGCCATGCTAGATAGGATAAGAACCTTGGAAAATAATTATTTGCATGTATCTTAGTCAAACATAGATCCAAGGTTTATTAGGGTTGCATGTACACTTAGGAAGTCTTAGAATGCTCAAAACCCATCAGATTTATGGTAAGACGTTCATGTACTGTTAGTGTACAAGTTTTTGGTGGACTAGAATAGTCTAGCTTCATTAACCGTAAGGTAGTATGATGAGGTTGCATGCCTCTAATAAGATGATGGTAAGAACAACATCATGTTTTTGCGCTTAAAGGCTCGATACAAGTGATAGCCTGGTATCTGAAATACCATCTTAGAGAAATACAAGTCAACGTGAAGCTTGGTGACCATAATGCTACACTTGGAGGTTGTGAACTTATTTTGTAGGTAGCCGTGGTGGCCATAATATCATCGTTGATAGAAGTTCAAGTTAATGGATGCCTTGGTGGCCGTAATCTATATTTCTATTTTGTTCATGGAAAGCGGTGGTAGTCTTGATGGTTGTATGTAACATCCCATTCTTTAAAATAGATCAGCTAAAGACATAACGAGATCAAAGATAGGGTTTTTAGCGAAAACCTTATGCAATGATGTGGTTCATGAATGACGACGAATTGGCATGGAAAATATGAATAGCGTATTTTGGGGGTGCACCACGAGGCGGCAAGAGAATGGTCGTGACGTAGCGAGTGCTACACCCATGCCCATGGATTTTTAGGGTTTCTTCCATATTTAAGCACATTAACTTCCGCTTTAGGGAATCCTATTTAGCCTCCATATTCCCAAAATGAAACCCCATCCTCTCATCCATGGAATGAGCTTGGTGGATTCATCTTGAGGTTGTTTACTTCATTTTGTGGAACTTGAAGAAGAATAAGGAAGTTCACTTTGGTGCAAGGAAGCAAGGAGCAGGCTTGGATCCAACAACTCTTCACATATCTGAGTTATTGGAAGTATAAATTCATACCTTGACCTTAGTTCTTCTTGTTTTATGTTAAACCATTTTGGATGATTTTGGTCCCTTTCTTGGATACTCTTGGAGTTTGACAAACTCCAGAGCCTGGTCTGGCTCTCAAACGATGCTTAGGGTTCTAAGAATGAGAAAAGAGTCATGTTTGGAGTTATCTTGTGTTCTTTAGCAAGCTATGGCCATATGAAGGAGGACTTAGGCTTTAAGATCTTGTCTTGTGGTAATGTCCTAATGGATAAAGTTGGAAACTTTATCCATTAAGTCATTAAAAATGAGTAGATATGAAGGTTTGAGCTTTGATCTGTTAGGATTAACCTCTTAGTGAACAATTCAAGGAAAGAGCCAGTTCCAACAACGTGGCCAAAGGATGACCACAATGTGGTCAAGCTTGGAAGCACGACTATTTTTTCCTAGAATTTCCACGACATGCCCAAGGTGGAGCCACAATGTGAAAATGTCCAACATGTTGAATGTTGACTTGGCATCTCCACAACGTGGCCAAGGCGGGTCCACGACGTAGCGTTGACTTTTGTCGACCTTTGATTGTTGACTGTTGACTAGTTTGAATTTGGGTCAAACTTGGAAGATATAGGTTTTTCACTGAGGAATTACCTTTATATGGTGTTAGCATGTCCGTGGGATTGATCAGTGCAAGGAGTGAGTGTGTAGTTTTGCTTCTCTGGTTCTTTAGTTCGGGTGAGTTCTCTCACTATGTCATGTTTGATATTGTATAACCTCGATATGTTAGGATAGTGGTACTAGGTGAATACTTGTATGGTAGTGGAATAGGAGCATTACTTATAATGTATATGTAGTATGAGATGCTTAGTATCTCGGTATCTTAGACCGGTAGGGTCTTGCCTGTGGATCGTATGATACGTTAGGAGTTATGAATGGTTAAGGTAACTAGGGAAGGTGTGACAACTCGAAATTTCCATTAGGTCAAACCCTAAAAGCCAACCACTTCGTATCATAAGTTAATGTCATCATTTCTTATTTTTAAGAAATTTAAAGTTCGTTGATTATTTTAATATTATTTTTAAACGAACGGGTGAAAGAAAGTGTCATCTCGGGTTTTGATTTTTAAAAACCGTAAACACCTCGCGTCTTAGAAGTTCCCGGCCAAACTATGATGTTTAGGTCGAAAAATCATCCTAAAAATCCGTAAACTCATGCTTATCCATGAGTTTACTCCCGAAGACTAGTCACTCTTGAGTTTGCTCCCCAAACACCAAAAGAGTAAACTCCAAAATATCCTTTCAAGTATCATCCTAGATTTTGTTCTAGATCTTCAAACTAGTAAGTGTTCTAACCCTTTCAAGTTAGTATATCACTTAATCTAGTGATTGTACACCCTTTAATCCATTCATTTGTGTGTTTTGAATAGTTTTTCCAAATCACCAAGAACACCAAGAACACACACTAGTGTTCTTGGACTTAAAGTTCATTTCAAGCTTCCACAATGTAAGTACTTCTATCCTAGAATCATTTAAAGCTAGCTATACATCTTTATACCAAGGAAAAGTCCCAAGAACACCAAGAACAAGGTGTTCACGGTTTTGGGAGGCTCCCAAAACCGTAAACACCAAATATAGTTCCTTAGGGTGCTCTAGGGTGTCTAGATGCTTCACAATGCCTTAGGGACTTGTCTAGATCCATCCCTGATGAGTGTAAACACCTTAAAAGTTGTATAAATGTCCCATAAATGTCCCATGGTTGTTCCTTATGCCTAAAATCTAACCTAGACTAGTGCCATGTTTGAGCTAAGGACTTGAAAACTGCAAAATACCAAACTTATGAGTTTAAGGTAGTAAACTCATGAGTTTAAGGTAGTAAACTCATGGATAAATGGTCCTTAGACCGTAAACTCCATTTAGGAGTGTTTTGATGCCACACAACACTTCCTAAGGCTAAATCATGAAGTAGGAATGCTTGGAATAGCTTAGAAGACTTCAAACCAACAAATGGTCAAAAGGTTAGAAGTTTACGACCGTAAACTCAAGGGGTGTTGGTCCTTAGGGAGTAAACTCATTTTAAGAGTGATCCTTGAACCCCAATCATACTAGCCTTTCCCTACAACACTTAGATGCACTCTTTAATACTTATAACACTTATACGAAGTGTTTGTCATGCCGTAGAGTGTCTTGACTTTGTTTATTAGTTGTTTTAATTCTACTTGTTTATATACATATATCCTTATATGTTATTAGGATCTTTGTGCGTGTCTAAGTCTTCACTTGACACCAAGCACTTATCCGACACTTCCTTCCGATCCACTCGCAACAAGTGAGTTCTTAATCAATGTTTTAACTGTTTTTAAATATTTTATGGGGGATACAAGTAGAATCATGCTAGTTATTGTATCAATCACATGTGATTGATAATTAACATTCAAATGATTGGCTACTCATTAGCCGTCTTAACAAACAGTTTCCTTCAAATGATTTTTATAAACACTTCGTATGTTTAAAAATCCTTATTAAACTGTACATTTTACTCTGTATGTTCCATTTCAAACATATTTACAATTGTGTTTCCAATAAATGTTTATTTATACTTCAACTGTTTTATCAAACCCATGCCTTCAAACCGTTTTATAGATTGACATCAAGTCGATCATTTCTTATATAATAATTATGTTCAAAGGTTTTACAAAACTTATTTTATGCTTTTATATTATCAATTGCATGCCTATATATGTATAGATATATAAGAAATGTTTAAAAGACTTAGGAAGGCTATCTACCCTATTTCCTTTTCGCGCTTGAGATGTGGTCTGGTGGGATATCGGGTATCCGTCCGAAGGTTGTTTAAATATCAGTTATATATCTAATGTACATATATAGTCATAAAGGTCCTTCCAGTTCATCCAATGCCCTTGGGTAGCAAGGGTATACATCCATGTTCATACGTACCAGTTATATTACTAGTAAGCTACCATATGGGTAGTTTAGGAAGATACTAGAACTATTACTTGAACGTGATATCATACAATGAGTCAGTTCATTCATGAGTCAATACTTGCTAGATAGAGAGAACATACATTACAACTAGTACACACAGTACATTACTATACATGCTAGATAGAGAGAGAACACACATTACAGCTAGCAGACGTAGAACATTACAGTACATTACTATACTACTACATAGATATGTTTACGTGATTACATTTACATGAGTATGTTTACATATACGATGATAGGACAGACCTCTCTAGGTACTATACCATGGAACAAGTTCAGGATCTAACTATACCGATGAATCACAACGCAATTGTGATAGTTATATCGGGTATACGTGATCACAGTAATGTGGATGTGTCACGGATTGCACTTATGCATGGGCGTGTAAAGGTCTAAAAATCCCTTTGACAGGGGAGCGTATAGCTTGGGATCTAGCCATCACATTATACCTTATCCCTCAAATAAGGCAATTGAGTACCGAAGTAGTTATTTATTACAAATACTACAGTACTTAGAAGAATAACTCTAAACTTAAGGTAATTAGTATGGTTGTAGTTCGACACTACACCATAGTACTATTTCATTTTCCCATTACATTCACTTCGTGAACATTCACACGACGCATGGTAATGTAGAAACTATATTTTTGGTTAATGATAGTCAGATTTGGGAAAATGCACACTCTTACAAGCGCCACACACACAAACACTAGATGCCTTGGTAGAAGGATACGATTAGTAGGAAGCATAGGGCTTCCTAGGATCATACAAAACATTTTCATACTTACAGTTCATATACACTTTTAATAGTTACAGTTCATATACATTTTCAATACTTACAGTTCATATACATTTTCAATACTTACAGTTCATATACATACAAATACTCACATACTAATTAAGACACTAAAATACTTATGATCTCACCAGCTTTAAAGCTAATAAACTCTTTTAAAATAACTTGTATCCTCAGGTCAACCATAGATAGGTACCGATGCGTGGTTCAGGGAAGATGGTGCTCGTTCAAGACGCATCTTTCATTTTGATTTATTCTTTAGTGTCTATTATAATTTGACAGAACACTTGTATTAAAATTATATTATTAATGCAATGGATGATGTTGTTGCTTGTTTACTACTTTTCATTGTTGTGATACTGTACATGACGTCCTCCGCCCTAGAACGTTTCCGCCGTTCTTGGTTTTGGGGTGTGACAGATTGGTATCAGAGCATTGTTTATAGTGAATTAAGTATATCAACCCATAAAAGATATACAGACTATAAATACAATGGGATTAAAAATACTTAGACCAAGAGTATACTTTAAATAATAAAATACTTAACTAAGTACACGTGCTGCATTCATACAAAAATCAGTGTCACTAGGACAGTACAAAAGAATTGTGATTGTTGGGAAGCACAGGTGGACTTAGAGACATATAGTCAAAACAGGGAAGATATAGCTTGATCAACTATATTATCCAACGGTTGACTAGCATGTGCCTAAGTGTAGTTGTGTGGTTGCAACAAGTCTAAAATCTTACCAACCCTACCACAATGAGAACAGTAGAACATAACATTAAACTTAAAATACTATAGGAGTATTTGGTGTTACTATAAGTACTTTATACTTGAAAACTAAAATGGGATCTTCATTACTAAGTTGATGGTTGCTAAGTGGATACACTAAGGCTATATGTAATTAAGATGTTATAGACTTAGAATCTGTGAAAATTTCACTTTACCCCTATGCTTTGTGAATATGGAGTTAACGTCACTTATTCGAAGGCTTATCCTGTTTCGATTACATATAACTAGTGTGCACTTCGCAAATATCGATGTAACTGATGAAGATTTTCTAAATAATTACCTAGATAGTTCATCTAATAATTATTTTCTTACCCCAATTCTCGCGTAGATAACATGGTTGGACTCCATCCCCACGGCAACCAGTATCTTCCGAACGAAGTCATTGCTGGTTGGTTTGGAGAAGAACCAGATTATGATCATCCTATCCCTGTGAATGATCACCAGGATGAAGACCTTTCAGACGATGCTAACTCCAAACCAGAGGTTGAGAACCTACCCCAGGCAACTCCTGTTCCAATTCCTAACCTCGTCCGACTTTTCATGGCCCGACGCCTGAGTGGGTGGAATGCTTGGAAACATGGAGCCAAGGACAAGATTAGCCCATGCCATTTAATGGCGACCGAAGCTTTGATGACCTGATCAATGGGCGCTCAGCAGACAGAATCTTGCCAATCTTGGTCCGCAGAGTGGCCCGAAATGAGATTCAGGGCAGGACAGCCCTACATCAGATCGCCGAAGTTGTCGCCGATGTGAGAATGCATACCCTCCGCATCATTCATCTAGAAGATGTTCGTGAGAGATCAGAGAGAAACCATGAAACCCTGCTGCAAGCACTGGCTGAATCACGAGCCGAAGTCATAGAGCTCTGCGTACGCCAGAGGGTGTACGAAAGACACCTACTTGATGTGGAACGTCAACTGGCTGAACTGAGAGTTCACCAGAGGGATGACCGTCGCTAGTAGTAGATGTATTACTTTATTATCCTTGTTAAAAGGAATCGTTTTTCTGTCTTTTCCCGATGTGGCATTTTCTATGAAATTATCTTGTATCGTAGGTAGTTTTGGTTAGGTCTTTATGCTGTCAAGGACTATCTTCTCTGGTTACGATGTAAGACCTTTTTACAAGGTCATTCTCCCGAACTTTTACGTCATGAATATCAAAGATATTGACAGTCGGCTAACTTCTGTGTCATTCTTTATTCAAGTACTCTTATCATACTTTCTTTGATGTCTATCTGAAACATGCTTTAGTCAAGTTATTGGACTATAGTAATTTAACTCCGGAGACATTTCCAAGTCTCTTTTAGTGGTTGGATCCTGTTATTCACCAACCATCGATACCTCGGCTTGAACGACAAACGT